>NC_056726.1:890251955-890254455 GCF_019279795.1 Protopterus annectens | reverse complement strand
GGCTGCCACCCATAACAATGAAGAAAGGATTCAGTGTTTACCTTCACCAGCCATGGATCTGTCAACTCCCAAATGACCTTACCATCATCCAAAGATGCATAACAGAATTCATGTCCTCTCCTAAAATAAAATCATACACATAATTCCCCTATGGGAAAGACCATTGATGAATCAAATGAAATCCTTTGCCAGTTTCTTAGGAACCCACTCCAATGGAGAAACCACCAAGCATTTCAAGATGTCTTCCTTCCTCTGCAAGGAACACAGATTTCTACAAAATGATCCTTCTCTTCCCACTCCTGATTTAACAGAAAATCCCTCAAAAAAACATCCATTAGTTTGACTGCAATGGCTGAATCAGGAAATTGCATGAGCAGCTGACACAATGCCTGTACTTTAATGGAAAAATGCATCCCCAGTCTTTCCTTTGACCTTCGAAAGGACAAAACAACACCCCCATTCCCTGTTCCATATTTTAATTAATTAGTTAATCAATCAATTAATTAATTAATTAATTAATTATTAACTGTGAAGTAAAAGCCATGTGGACAAGCAGAGTAATTTTCCATAATGGCTACATGACGTACTGTACACACTTTGGTCCCACACTCAACTTTGACCGCAAGACTCACTAAGAGCATGTGTGACCAATGGCCCTCCCTCATGAGGGCAGAGGAATTGGGTGCCCCAAACACCCCTTCTTATTCCAAATGCCCCAACTGCAACTGGCAACCACAAAACAAAAAGCCCAAATAACCAATCTCAGCTCACAACAAACAGGTACCACCAAACAACTATTCGCAGAGTCAGTACCATCAGTCTACTCTACCAAATAGACACTCCCTTGTCCCACCAGATGCCTGGCAACTAAAACAAAATTAAAGCAAAACACCTTCAAACTGAAGTATACCACACACAGCCACATCTCATCTTCCTCCCACAGTCACCACATCACCCAGTCTCCCCTTAGAGGAGGAAAGAATGCTTTAAAACAGCAAACCACCACACTATCAGCTCCCATTTCCATCAAGTAGCAACCAAATACATGACAACCTGCCATACAGGGAAACAAATAAAAGGAAGGACATGGTACTGCAATGGTTAATCTCTTTGCCTTAAAACACTGGGTCTGATCCTGGCCTCAGGAATATGAAGTCTGAAACCCAAATGTCTGTCATTACTTAGTGACTTTCATCTTCAATGATATCCAAAAAAAAAAAAACATAAATTTTTTGAGGAACAAAGCAAAATTACCAGGTGATAATCTGGACAGTTGAAAGGTATGCTCATAGGATTCACCAATTGCTTGGGCCACAACCACGCATGTGCAAAAAAGAGTGTCACCCATGGCTGTAAGCCTGCAAATTGATTCCTCACCTTCCTACCAAAATGCAGGGCTGTAGGTGTGGTGCTAAAAGCCAGAGAACAAAATAAAATGACTGGCACTCCCCCACCACCAATGAAACAAGGGCATAATCAAGAGCGATTACTCAACTCACCAAGTGTATTGCCAGAACCCAAATGCAGAAGGACAAAACAATAAAATTGCACAGAACCCAATGCCACCAGTGAAACAAACTGCGTATACAACTACAACAACTTGATGATAAATAACAATACCAAACTCCCACCAGGTAACAATGACATAACAAAAAGAGTGCCCACATACAAAGTTACCGTGAGCTCCCAATTAGAACATTTAGCATGATGTCTCTCAACCTCTAAGCACCAGAAAATTATAAAGTTGTTAGAATATAAGGTTTTCACACACACACACACACACACACACACACACACACACACACACACACACACACACACACACACACACACACACACACACACACACACACAGGCAGAGATAAAATAAATAAATGAATAAATAAATAAATGAAATAATGACCATACATTTCAGTGTAAGCCCTTACCCCTCAACTTCCTGACAATAACCCTTCCAAGGCCTACCTGTTCCACAATACTTATTGATTGCCTTGGATGTACTACCTGCAAATAGCAATTTCACACCAAAATCTGATCCCTTACCCAGTTGCACTCACATAAAATCAGTTAAGCCCCTCCTTATACTTAACTCATTTCCTCCCAGTCCGCCTACTTTCCAAATGTAACCCTTCCATTTGTACCACACTAACTTTCCTCCATTACCATCTTACCTCTCATTAATATACCTACCTGACCCATATGCGAAGATGTCCCTGGACAAATTGGTTTGTTCCCAAACCTAATTTCTTCACTGCGGCTAACATGTATCTAAATTGCAAATGGTGACATTGTAGAAACACCTTTTAACACATTTTAACTCCAGTACTGGGGTTCTTTCCGAATTCTTGGTACAATTTATTTTATGATTTACTGGTTTTCTAATGGAGTTCTTCTGCATGGTACTAGGGCAACTAGGGCACTCCACTAAAGCACCACTAGAAATATTAGAAGCCAAAGACATCAATTAATCCTTATTTAGTTACAGCAGCAAGACTAAAAT
>NC_056726.1:890191955-890246955 GCF_019279795.1 Protopterus annectens | reverse complement strand
ACAAACTGTGAACTCCCCCCCCCCCCGGTTATAATATTGTTTGACTGGATAGAAGAAAATAAAAGGTGGAGGAGTAGCTATACAAAAATACCACTTAGTCAGTTGAATGAACAACAATAAACTTCTATAAATACAGAACAAATAGGTTCTCAACAACAAAGGTACTCCGTGAAGGCTGTGGCCGAAGCACTAGAGACTGGTTTTAAATAAATTTGTACTGTATTTATAAAAGTTTATTGCTGCTTCATTCAACTGACTGAGTGGTATTTTTGTTTATCTTCTCAAATTGTGGTATTGTGGAGGAGTAGCTATACTCTACTCTGACCAGCTCTCTGTCTCCCTCCTCTCAATAGTTATCCCTGATTTCTGCCCTGCTGAAATACTTATAGCAACCTGTAACATAAATCAACACAAAAAAACTTGTCATTGCAGCACTCTACATACCCTGAGGTAAAAACATTCCCATACTCAAGCAGTTTCTTTCTTAGATTTCTATATCCATTCCTTATGAACCCATCATCCTTGGGGATATGAATATTAACTGGAACCTTTTTAATACTGCATTCCCTAGCTACTCTATAAACCTTTATGTCTTTACCCAGCTGATCACCTTACCTATGCACCAGCAAAAAATTCCCAGAATGGCTGGATTATCGACTGGATATTAGTATCCAACCCCCAGTGCTATCATAACCCTTCCACCCTACCTATCTCCCTTAGTGACCACCTGCCTACCTTATTAGTAAGACACTCTCCCAATCTTAACAAGAGCCACCAATACAAAGAGTCTTGTAACCTTAAAAACTACAACCCTGTCACCCTAAACGAATTACTGTTCATTGTAAACTGGTCATTCCTACACACATTACCCTTTAATGAGGCTGTCCAAAGCTTCAACAATGTATTCCTAGAAGCCCTTAACACCATGGTTCCCAGTAGAAAAATTAGGCTAAAATGTAATTATGCACTATGGCTAAACCAGTCAACTCAATCACTTATGAACAAGAGAGACAGTGTCTGGAGAGCATGGAAAAAATAACTCAACTTTCCACCTGAACATACATAAACAGCTTCACAACCAAACAAAAAAGCAGGTCCTACTACACAAAAAAAATGTTATCAAAAATCTCTGAGCAACCCACATTCTAACCCAAAGAAATTCTGGCACTCAATAAACAAACTACTATCCAGGGAACCCCTCTTCACCAAACTCTTACCCTAACTATCCTGCTAATAAAACTGCAAGCCTACTTAACAACTTTTTCATCGAAACAATAGCAAAGCTTACTAAACCAGAAACTTTTGATATAAAGACTCCACCTCCCACCTCATATCTTCCGTCATTCTCCCTAGCACCTGTAGCAACTTCCTTCATCAGATCACTTCTTAACAAACTCAAACCCTGTTCCCCATCAGCTGACAAACTCCCTCCATTATATCTCAAACATGCAGTTGCATTCCTAGCATACACTGTATCTATACTTATCAGTAGATCCATCCAAGAATATACAGTACCAGATATCTGGAAAACATTATTCATAATACCCCTCCACAAGGAAGGAAATTCTACAGAACCCTCAAATTACAGGGTTATTTCCATATTATCCCCTTATCCAAAATACTGAAAAAATGTATACATAGCAAATACTAAACCACCTCTCACAGACAAACCTAATTACACCCACACAGCATGGTTTCTGGTCCTTGCACAGTACTACCACTGCCCTCCTATTATCACAAACAACATTGCCGAAGCAAGGGATAATAATAAACTTGTATCAGCTCTATTCCTTGACCTATCCAAAGCATTTGATACTGTTTCCCATCCCATCCTCCTAAACAAACTTTCCAACCTACAACGGTCTACCTCCACTACCTCCTGGTTTAACAACTACCTCTCAAACAGATATCAGTCCATCAGATGGCAAACAACATTCGCCCCTTTTCATCTTGTTAAGGTTCCCCAAGGTTCTATCCTGGGCTCCCTAATTTTTAATATATTTACAAATAACCTCCATGTCTCCTTCCCTCACTCTACCTTAACACAGTATGCAGATGTTTCCGTAATTATTAACACCTCCGACAATATACAAAATCTCCACACTGTCACTGAACAATCTCTGCACCTAGTAGAACAATGGGTAACTAAAAACAACCTGCTTCTCTACCCCAAAAAGACAAAGCTTCTCCTTTTACTTCCAAAAAACCTCAATCCAGCTAAAGACAACTTCAACATCTCATCCTTAGAAAATACAATTATCACCACCGACTCAAACACCAAATTGCCTGGCGTTACTATAGATGACCAATTAAAATTTGACCTACATATCTTAACCTGTATCAAAAAGTCCAGTCAAAAACTAGGTCTTCTATACTGCAACAACAAATATATACCTAACAAATCTAGACCTATACTGGCTCAAACATTTATTCTACTATCCCTGTTGTATGCTGCTCCCATACTTACTAACCTCCAAAATAATATCTTAAGCAAACTAGAAACCACCTATAGCAAGATAGCAAAATTCACAGCCAGTAATAGCTACAGATCTCATCACTATATATCCCAGAAAAGCTTAAGATGGTCTGAGCTCCCCCACGTGCTTCAAATATCACAACTACAAATTGCACACAGCATCCTGAATAGCCCCAACTCCTGCCTTGCCCTTACATCCGTAATTACACTGTACACACCCATATGTGACCTCTGAAGTACACAACAAAATCTTCTTCAGGTGACCAAGCCAAAAAAAAAAAAAATATTGGAAAAAAACTTTACAGTCATTCAATTGCATACTCATGGAAGAAACTTCCATTGTCCTTTCGCTCCACTACCAAAAGTGGTTAATTCAAAAAACAACTAAAAATTAATTTCCAACATGCATGGATCTGTACTTGTCAGGAAATTACCTAATTAATTTTCTTCTTCTCTCAATTAATATATCTTCCTGGTATCTACCTAAAATGTCTACATATATTACTCTCTCTGCAGTTAATACCTATGCAATTAAACGCATCCTTGTTGTACTATGCCGTGATGTTACTCTAATTTTTTTTTTATTTTAGGCATTGATACATTCCTTGTAAATAACTTAATGCTAATCAAATTTCTCAAACATATTGTTACTGCATTCTCAAAATACTGTACTTTTGCCTTGTATATATTCGTACTGTATATTTCTCTCTGTTTTTGAACTAAGTGTCTTACAATTTAAATTGTTAGGTTTATTCTTATTTTTAATTACTTTCCTGGAGCTTTTCTCCTCAGGTCTCTGCAAACATTGTATTAGCTTAAAGTTCCATTCCACTATTCGCTGGGAAAAACTGAATAACTGTTGAATTTTATTGAGATAAGTCTTATATGGTTACTAGTTCTTTTTTCTTCATTATTTTTTTTTTTTTAGAAGTGTATAGGTATGTATAATGATTCTATGTAACTGTTGGAAGCATTCATGTACATATTGTAAGTAGTTGGTAGTACTGTATTAGTTGTTTGGAAAAAATAAAATAAAGAATTATTATTGAAAAAAAAAAAGAAAAAGGGCTCTCTGGGCCCAGTCAGAGTAAACTGGTTAACAAATGTAAAAATAAATAAATAAAACACTGGTTCCTGTCTTAATTACATTTTTACAAGTTAAAACATGTTTCATAGAACTGCATTGTCTCCTGTTATCACTTAAACTATTAGTTCTCAGGCCTCTTGTGCTGTAGCAGAATGTAAATACTCAACAGCAGCTTTGATATATAAACACATCTGTATACCATTTGCTGGGATTACACTACTTTTTCTGTAGACATCTACTTCCTACTGGAAAGGATTCGTTTTATTTACTCAACCAAGGAAATTTTTATCTACTGGCAAAGAGCATTTCACTCTGAAACTGCTAGCAGGTAGTTTCAGAGAAATAATAAAAAGTGATTGGCACCTTCAGCATGATTTCTGACTCTCTAGTGAAATAACACCCACAACTGATTCCCACAGCCTCCATTGTATAACTGTATGACTCTGAGCAAGTCCCATAACCAGACACTGCTTTGGCACTGAGTCTGAAAAAGGTCCATGGAGATCAGTGCTCTGCCCCAGAAAACAAATATGAATAAATAAATTAATAAAAGTGAAGGAAAAAAGTAACAATGTCAGACTAAATAAGTAACTTGCCCAATGGACGACAAAAATGTAACAATTCAGGAAGATAGCACATCAAGGCATGTGGAATGTATGTCAAATTTTGTATAACTTAGTAATGGTTAATTATTTAAGCTACAGATAACCATAATGCCAATTTAGAAGACCAATTGTTTCATCTTTAACTGGAAAAACAGCAGACATTTCCCAGGAAATATCTGATGACTGAAGGTGAACTTTCATGTCAAACTGAGAAAGCTTAAATCCAAAAGTGTAGTTACAGACACGGCCTTCACCGAGTTAGACAACCATGTCAATGATTCATAATTAAATGCTAGAAATGTATGGCACCCAATTTGTATTTTTATTGAACTTAAAGAAGCTGTTTATGATAAAAGAGAAGTTTCTAAATGAATTACTGTAGAACTGACATAAAATAAGAGAATTGTGCCTCCACCAGCTTTAGTATAATCTGATAGCTGGATTTTTTTCTTTGTAGATTAGAACACTCGTATTACTGTTCAGTCTATACTCCACAACTAAATGCACTTTTTTATATATATTATGCTATAATGCTATATTACATCATCTATCTATATCAATGTATACACATTTATGTACACACACACACACACACACACACACACACACACATATATATATATATATATATATATATATATATATATATATATATATATATATATATCTACAGAGAGAGAGAGGGAGAAACACACACACATACACACATTCACACACACACACACACACACACACACACACACACACACACACACACACACACACACACATATATATTTATATATATATATATATATATATATATATATATATATATATATATATATATGGGTCCATATCAAAATAATGAAATTCCAAATGTCTGACTGTTAAAGCAACAAGGCTGGAATGCTGAACATGCAAAGTAATGAACCCTTAGAACAGCAAATTTCAGAACATTGAGTAGGGCAGTGAATAATTGTACGAGATTGCGGCACAGTTGAGTTTGAGGTCATACTCATTTCCAGCTGTGGTGCAGTTTCATAGGTAGAATATATAATTAGTAGGATGAGTAATTGTGCAAGATTGCTGTACAGCCTGGTTTGTGGTCTTGGAGGCAGAATATATAATTAGCTGTCTGGATCACTCACATGGTCAACAGATAGAAGTCCAGAAATTAGGTTTAAGAACTATGTCATGATGGCAGTGATCGTAATACTACAAAACAGACTTTTTAGAATGTCTGAAGACTAACGGCATGCCACCATTTGTCGCAGTTCAATAGGAAAATTCTGTGGTCTGCTGCACATATGTTTAACATGCATTTGTTATGTGCTACATATTGAACAAACCTGTTTGATGTTTTGACATTCGGTGTTGTGTGTTTTTGTTATTTTGCATGTTCAACGTTACAGTTTCGTTTTAACATACAGTGATGTGGCAGTTCATTATTTTGACATAGACCCATAAATATATATATATATATATATATATATATATATATATATATATATATATGTGTGTGTGTGTGTGTGTGTGTGTGTGTGTGTATCTATCTATCAGTCATATAGTGTTCTTTGAGTGTGCTTAAGAATCTAGCTTGCAGTATTTTTTTACAAGTGGTACAGTATTACGATTTGGTCTAATACCAGATATAAGGCATTATGTATTTGCAAGATTTAATATTTATTAAAATTGCGAAATCATTTTGTAAAATTTTGGCTGAGAATGTATTCATTTTGAGTAACCTATAGGTACAAAATTAAAGCCAGTACTATATTTGTACAACATATAAAAAAATTGAGAGTATGTTTTGCTACATCTTACTAGGGTAATTTACTCTAGTTCTCACGTCACAGACTAGAATTCAATGAAATGAGAAGCATGGGTTTTACTTTTGTGGTCTGTACTCAGTCAATAATTCAGTAAGGCCAAATAATGCTTTCTTCAGCAGAATAAATAGAAAAGAAAGAAGTGACAAATATATGAATTGCATTCTCTTCTAAACACAATTCTGTACTGGTTATTACAGTTTATTTCTCATGCTTATCAAAAACATGTGTAATGCTTTTTTCCTTTGAAGTGTTTCCTTAGGCTCACCCATTTCTCTGGTAATGCTCTTGTAATCTTAACCCAGGCTACACATTTCTCTGGTAATTTTCTTTGAAGTTACATGCAAGCTGTGCACTTCACTGATAGTGTCATTTGGAATCCTTACTCAGGCTTCAGACTTTTATGGCACTGCTCTTTGGAGTCTTTTCCACAGGCTTCATATTTCCTTTGCACTGTAGAGCAGTCTTTCCCCAGGCTGGTAATACTCGCTACAAACACGGAGGCTTCTCCCACTGCTTATCTCTTGTATACAGTAATTCTTAGGAAGTACTCCTCTAAACTTCCTTGAGATCCCAAGATTAGGTGTCTACCTTGCGAATCTCAAGTGACCATCTTAAGCTCCTATATCATCTGTGAACATGGTTTTCCTGCCTGCCTCAAGAAAAAAAAATGTGTATTTCCCATTAGCAATGCACCCTCTTGTATAAATCACCTCACCATGTTAATAAGCAGCAGAATACTTCTCAGGTTTACTGGACAAAAAATGTGATGCCCCCAACTAGCTCAGATCTCGAGGTGTGAGCGATATTGGCCTACCAAATCCCAATATAGATAACTGAAGATGGCAGCAGCAGAGGACTAGTCTGTTTATACACAATCTTATCTGATACAGGCTGTTCTTTATTCCTGTTTATTTAATTGCAATATACTTGCAACTCAGTTGCCTTATGTTATTTATGTTCCCCATGGCCTGTAACTCCTCATAGTGTTTTATACCAGCATCTTTCTCTGCTTGCATCCTCTTCACAGTCCTTCTATGGATGAGAGGGCCATTTTTTTTTTCTCTTCCATTACCACTTCTTTCTGGTTCACAAGTTTGGGTGATGTTTCTTTCCCCAGTTGTACAGCATTAATAACCTGACTATAAGACATTTAACTTCTGTTCAAAGTTTGTAACTTTGATTTCCAGGTCATGATTCTTCTGTTGCATTTTTTTTTTAATTTGAATATGTGCGTTTTTAGTTGCAGGTGTATTTCAGTCTTGGTTCCTATAATTCTTTTTGATGATCTACAGTTATGATTTAGACATCAATTGCATCTTTAAGCTCATAAGCTCCTCTTGCAGTTATTCAGAATTCTGGGTTTTGCAAATTTATTTCCGTTGCTAACTTGTTCTCCAAGTCGATGGTGCAACAGTAAATTTTTTCAAAGTTGTCATACTGCAGTAATAGCTGAGTAATGCATCCACTGACATATTTTTCTGATTCAGTTTTCTGTCCGAATATATCAAAATAACCAGGTTTGTAGTACTTTTGAGAATGATCCAAACATATGATTTCTTCCGTTAGACAATGTGCAGATTGGTGAAGCTTGCTGTCAAGACTGTACATCTGGACATCAGTTTTATTTCATTCCTCTCTTTGATCTGGTCACTTTTACATTCAGTGTAGAAAGTTTAGAAACTTTGTAATAACATTTATTTCAGAAAGTTTAGAAACTTTGTAATAAGATCCTCTCTTAGATGTGATGTCCATAATCGCAAGGTCTTTGTAGCATAACTCAATCATCAGTTGTCATTGTATGATAGCACTCTGATTCCTGGGCAGTAAAAGATATTTGTGACTGGGCTGGAATGAATTCGGTCTCAAGTGTTCTCTTTTTGAGCATAAAACTCAGCTTTGCATTTTTAACTCTCAGATCAGACTGCAGCATGTTACTGTTAGATCTATCACACGAGGCTTCTACAGCTATTACGCACGTGGCTGTGCCTCCCACTTTCTTACACAGGAGTGCAGTTTCTAAAACTATCTGCTCTGATGTTACTATTGATTCTCTCTGTTTAGGGATAGTGTCTCTAGCGACCTTTGCACTTCTGTGGTCACCATCAATGTCTTCACCATTTTTGCTGAGCTTTAGTATCGAGAAGACTTATCTCAAATTGTTACTAGTTGGCTGTTTGTTGTTTGAATACCCTCTCCACAAAGTCTTCCTTTTTTAATAACACTGTCCAGTCTTTAATCAGTCTCTGTTCTTTATTATCTCTTACTGACTGATCCTCTTGCCTGCTTGTCTTTGGTGACAGCATGTTCTTGCTTAGCTGTTAAAATCTCAGACACATTTTAGTTTCACAAAATTCACCAGATATATGTCAAAGAAACATGCATTTTACGTTGGAAGTCCTTGCTATAATATAAACAGACAATTTTCCAAAGCAACACTTTTATCTGCCAGAAAAAGAGCAAGTATGTCATGAGCTAATAGCATACTAACACTTGTAGTTGACACCTATATGCATTCACCATAGAATGAGTCCACATGGTAATGATGGAAATACTTATTACATCTGGTGGGAAACCTATCATATAAACTAGTCATCAGTTCCCACTACTAATACCACACCTACATATTGCAAAACACACATAAAACTTCTGTGAACCGAGTTGCTCCAAAGAATCACTTTTAAAATAGCAAAGGCCTCCTAGGCATGGCACTGCAGCTAGCCCTCAGCAGCACACTAACACACATTCTATAACACACATACCCTCTTCCACCATTGCTGCAGATAACAATCACTTGAGTGATTTTGCCAGCTTTTCTAGCTATAAGAGCAATGCATTCACCCTGGTAATGCACCTGTTAGAGGCATAGCACATAACATCTTGGTTCCAGAATTCTGGACAAAAGGCCAAAAACAAGGACAGTATGTCAATATTGCACCAATTCATTGAAAAAAGTTAATAAAATAACAGGATTTTCATAAACTCAACAATAAGAATTATGAAACTCAAAACTCTTGCATTATTGACTATTGGCCACAGTGTTGAGCCACGAATCAAAGATTTTCTGAAGTTCAAGGTAAAAATATGAGGCAAAATCTGAAATGTTCTGCAAAATCAAGGGCAACTGAGAGGTACAGTTATATGTGACTCCATAGTTCAGCATACAGTTGCACCATGCACAAGGATGAACAATGAAGGGAAGCATTCATCTCTCTGTCTTTTTCTCTCAGGTGTTAGAATCCACTGTATCAGTTGGCATTTATTACAAGTATACACATGGCATAGTTTTGCTTCACATAGTTGTGAATGGTATGTGATGCACCCTAGTAGACTATAACGACATGATGGAGCACTCTGAGTATGTCTATAAGGCTGGAAGGAAACAAATCTTTAGAAGTATCATCTTGCCATTGAGATTAATGCCACAATAAAAGCCAAAGATAATTCACTTTAATTAATGACTTAGATATTGTAGTCATTCTTAGAAGGTCTAGTGTGTGTCAGCCTAAAAGAAGATGGAAGACAATCTCACTTGTTTCACCAAGGATTGCCTGCACTTGTCTCCAAACGACTTTTCCATATTTGCTAGAAGAGTCTCCATCAACATATTGCTTTTTTACACAATGTCAGTCTACTCCAGCTCCCAGTTTAATAAATGCAAGCACAAATTTGTCTTGTGTCATTGTAGCACTGCTTAACACAATGAGATTATTACAAAATTGTCCTTTGTCTCTAGGCCTTCCTTACTCTGGAAAACACGGGTGTTTGTATTGCCACAGAAATCCAGTTCTAGAGCAGTGATAGCACTCCCTCATTACCTGCCTACCCCTTATTTAGGCTACTGAGTATAGGTAGAAATAATAATGTCAGTGGCATGTTTGTCTTCATCTGAAACACCATCACCTCTAGACTAACTGACCAAAACAAAAACATTGAACCCTAATGTCTCTCACAGTCAGTAAACAAGACCTCATATCAGATCCTAGACAACTATAGAATCTCATCCATGTAGATCAGGAAACATCTTCATATACCAGAGTCCCTCTGAATTTACCCAAATGGCATTTTTCAATTGTACTTTAACTACCACTCTACAAAGAAGCACACCTCTGCAAACTGATAAGCTCAATACTTCCTTGACATTATCATTATAAACTCTCTTGATGAAATAATACCCTCCCTCATTAGATGCACCGACATGCTCAATTTTAACCTCAACATTACAGCTTCTGCCTGCTCTTTAACTATTGTCATAACTCCTTACTGGGCACTGTGCTGCTTTATTCACCATGCAGTCCAAATATAGGTCAATGGCCAGTCAAAGACCTTTAAACACTTCTCTGATTTCCTTGCTTTTGATGATGACCTAAGACAGTTCTACACTCTACAGCCCCCTACTCTTCAATGTCCCTGTAGAAAATGCTGTCAAATATACCTAAAATCTCAACTGTTTGGTAGATGTTCATATTCCATTCATCACAAAAATAGAATGCAAAGTTGAGAAACAAACTCCAGGTGGAACTCAGATGTAAACTGTCTAACAAAATGAAAATTTACAGGTACAAAGTATCCAGTCAATTTCCCCCTCACCATAGTCACCTCTAAACAGATTCTGAAAACACTCTCCGAGTCCAAAAGCATTAGCTTTAATGATAAGGATAAAACAACACATTGCTTTCTATTCAGTGTGAAACCCCACTAACTAATCAACTAACTATTCAATCACATTCTATCCACTAGATATGTACCAAAATTCTGGATAACAGCTGCAGTACTTCCCCTTCACAAGGGAGTCTCCACCACAGGCTTTGGCAATGATAGAACTATTAGCTTGACTGGCATAATTTGCAAGCTAATGGAACACATCATTATGGACCTGATAAACAGGGACATAGAAAACCTATAATCCCTAGACACTAGCCAATTTGTCTTTAGAACATTCCTATTAAACTTAGTTGACTTATTTGTAAGAGTCACAGAAGCACTAGATAAGGGTAGCTCTGTTTACAAAGCTTACCTTGTTTAAGATAAGGCTTTAGACACTGTAACCCACTCTTACCTCATCAATGGACAGGCCATATTTATATTTCATTATGCATCCTATTGGATTATCAACTCTCCCATTGACAGACACCCCTCCTTTAAAGTTAATGGCACACTGTCATCTAGGAGAATTATCACTAGTAGTGAACCCAAGATCTTTGTCTTGGGGCCACTTTCTATTTGGCATCTGCTTCTTTGACTTCATATCTTCTGTTACAGTCCTCTGTCTGATCAGGTTCATGGTTGATTGTAAGCTTGGAGATATCATCAGTTCTGCTGAAGACAGTCACATACTCCAAGAGGGCCTACCTTGAACAAAACCAGGGTGTCTAGGTCATGGTTTAAAGTTGAATATCAAAACATATAGTGTCATACAGTTTGGGAAACAAAAACTCTTTACACACCTACCACATAAATGACACCTCCCTTATAACAGACTCTTTAATTCAAAACATAGTTACCTTAACAAATAAACTCTTCTTTGACCACCACATATCCACTTTCAAGCCTCTCCTTACTGATGAAAAAATACATCTTCTGTCAGTCAAAATAAGTCACCATTCCCATCTACTTATCCCAATAGGCATGCATTAGAATGCATTGCACACTTCAGTATGTACTGGTCCAAACACTTAATCCAACTTGAAGAAAAGACGATGTTTCCTCACTAAAAAAGTCTTATACATGTACCTACCCCCTTGCTTTATCCAGACTGCCTGACAGCACTGTATCTCTTCTGGCTCCTATAGTCTTTTATAGATTATTCCTGGCCTACAAAAGTCTAAATTAGCCAATCCAACTTGATTTATTACATATACAAAAAGACTGGTGGCAACGGAAATACAAGCTTAATGGACATAGGTCTATAATTCAACATAAATATGTCTTGTTTCCAAGATAGACACCCCCCAAAGAATACACCACCTCTGAAACAAACTCCCACTCTCTGTAAAGCATAGTACACCCCTCACTTTTATCAAATCTATCTTAGACAAATGGTTGAAAAAAAAACGCAAATTAACCACAGGCCTGCCCACACCATCCCTTATGGACAAGTGGAATAGCTTGCTGGTTGTATCAGTGGGGCTGCAGTATCTAGGCTTCAAAATGAACCATTAGTCAACTTAATTCCACAGGACACTATACTTAAGCTTTAAAAACAAGAAAGCATATCAAGTACCAGATATATTGGACACACTCCCCAAAACAGGGACAGATTTTAAAATATTATTCATATATGATTAGAAAGTTCCTAAAATAACAGGATGTGTGTTGCCATGCATTTTCAGAAGCGTATGAAGTCTGAAACTCAAATATATATCATTATTTAGTGACTTCAATCTTCAACGATTTGCCAGAAAACCCAAATTTTATGTGTAACAAACTCAAAACATGAGGCAAATATCTGGGCATTCTGTAAAAATCTGGACAGCTGAGAGATATAAGACCAGCACAGGGACAATAGTATAAAAATGTGCCAGTATGACAATAGCAGATGGAAATTCATGAAAAAGAAAAGTAATATACTGCAACGGCGAATATGAGAAACAAAGAACACAGACCCATGCCACAAGCATGGTGCAGAACAAGCTGAATCCCACTGAAATGTACAGCCTGCATATCATTCATGTACCAACACCACCTCAGCAGAGTTGGTAAGAAATGTGTAATAGCTACTGATATTTTACATGTTAAAAAAATGTATGTGGAAAAATACAAATTAGATACAAATATCTTGAAATCAGATTATATACAGTGCCTGCAGTATGTATACCCTTCCTACCACTGGAGTTAGGGACCATCTTTCTTCTCTCCCTATTGACAGAATTGGAGCCTGTAACACACTGCTCCCCAGTGCAAATAAAAGAAAGAACAGGGTAGAATAGACTGCTATATCAGACATGGTTGGAGGAAGGATGGCCTTGTGAAAAGATGGCCCAGCACACTCAGTAAGAACTGACAAATGTTTAACAGCACAGTAAATGTGGCCAGACATTGACTGCAGGTGGACATCTGCACTGCTATGATCATGATACCTTTAACACATGACAGAGTACGTGTGAAACACAAGTAACTGAGGATTAGAGAGTATGGCTATACCTGCAGACATAGCAACTCAGATAAAGGGTGTCATGTGGTAGATATCTGACATCCCAACTTTCTTAATATAGTGAGCTTATGGCCCTCAGAGCTTATCTAAACAATCCTGTCTTGGTTTGTAATTTATTGATCTTTACTGTTAAAAAGAGGTGCGACTGCAAGCGATAGTAAAGAAATTCCATCTTTTGTCTGACTTTCAGTCAGAGCAACAACTTTACTGTATTTACTTTAGTATTTAGTATTTAGCTGTATATTTTTTTCTCAGAGGAGTTGATTTAAGTTCTCTGAATTCTGCGGTAACTGATTTTATTATTCTTTTCTTTTATAATTTTTTATTCATTTGAAGCTGAATATGGACTCCTTAAATGAGTATGCAAATAATGATTTCCTAAAGGGTAAATATCTTGTAGAGTATAATAAATGCTGTGCATATTTAAAGGTAACACCTGATAACACTGGTGATCTGTGCTCATCATGTCGAAAGTTGGATGATTTGCTTGCCATTATTAGTAGTAAATCTAGAGATACTGACAACAGTTGCACTTGGAGAGCTGTTGTTACATGTGCTAATGACTGGACTGGTAAGATAAATAATGTTAGGCAAAGAGCAAACATAACACATTTAGGTAAGGATGTGTCTGTTGACTGGAATAATATTGATTCAACAATGTTAGTAAGGAAATTATTCACAATGTATGTCCATGGACAGCAATTGCTTCATATTGTAAAAAACCTACCAGGGAAATAAATATATTATACATTGTGTTCCTAAAGAAATTACCGTTACTTCACATCAAATTTTACCACTGCTGATGTGCATGGGGTTATAAAGGTTAATTTGTTGCTAGATAATTCTGACAAAATGAAATCTATATCAATGCACTGAAAATTAATTCCACCTTATATGGAAGCAATAGCATACCTCTCAACTGTACAGATTTTTGCAGAATGTCCATATTTTCGCCTCATATTTTTGGTCTGTTTCTCATAAAATTGTGTTTTTTTGACAAATAACTGGCAAATCATTGAAGGCTGAAGTCCTAAAATGATGACAGACATTTGAGTTTCACACTTCATACCGTAAAGAAAATTTATGCTAATGCAAACCCTGTTATTCTACAAACTTTCTAAGTTTGTAAGAGCAATATTTAAAAAGTATCTCAATTTTTGGGACTTTGTGCCCCCATTATTTATGGCTTTGTCCAGCTTTCTTGCTCTAGGAAGTTGAGAGGTATGCAATACAGTCACAACGTCAAACTAATTGGAGTCATGCGTTCAGTGGAAAAACTGTAGAAGGAATGTGGAAGGTTTTGAAAAAGAATTTGATTGAGTGCAAAAGAATGTTTACCATCAGGATCTAGGCATACAACATCAGTAGGATATATCTCTATATGAACCAAACACCTGCTTAAGGTGAGAGGGAAAAAATATAAGAAATGTAAAAGACTCTAAATTACAACTTCAAAAACAAAAATAAAGGAGCTGGACAAACAAAATAAGCATAGTGTGTGACAAGATCAATAACAATGTTAAGAAAATGTATATAAAGATACTGAGCATAATAGGAAACCGTTTTATACAGACATAAGATATGGAAGAAGTAAAAACATACAAATTGATAAAATGAGTGTAGAGTCTAAAATTTATTCTCAGACACAACAGATTATAAATATATTCACAAAATCTTATGAAAAACAGTTTGGTTCCACAAAGGGACTGATAAGTTCTTCTAGTGATATACCTCAGAGACTAAAATCAAAATAAATTATTCTGAAAAAAAACTATGCAAATTGGATCCAAATAAAGCACTGGGAGGAGACAGGTTAGGTAATAATGACCTGAGAACACGTCAGCAAAACCTTATAGTACCATTACATCTATTAGTTACTAAATCATACAAATATGGGGGATTCTTCAAGATTGGAGACATGTACTTCTTAAACAAACCCTGAATCATATATACCCTTAACTCTACCTTCTTGTTGTAAAAAAATAATGGAGAAGGTAATTGTGATGCCCATGCATTGGCCCAATAATCAAGGAGCCTCAATCCTCACCACTAGCACCAGTGAGGGACGTCCACATTGGGAGGATAACAAGTATACACACAGACACACACACACACACACACACACACACACACACACACACACACACACACACACACACACACACACACTAAAGTACAATTTCCCTTAAGAGCACACAGAGATCACAGTCAGTCTGGGGCTGGTTTCTCCCTTTCTCTCCAGATCCCCAATAAGACTCCCCCCCACTGACACAGCTATAGGGTTCAGCTCTCAGCTGAGTGGTCAAGTCAAAACCTCCAGCACCCTCTCTGTCCAACCAGTGCTTTGTGTCCCTGCCCAAGTAGCTGACACACAAACACACTTTGAGATTTGAGTTGTATACCAACACACATGCACTCCTGGAGAAGGCTGGCACAGATTCTCCACCTATGCCCCCTTCTGCCCAGACCATAAGGTAGTACCAACTGCCACCAACCATTACTATCAGCTACTAAAAAGGCCCTTAGCAAAGAGTGTCTAATTCTAATGTGAAATGTTACTGTTATCCAAATAGTAAGTGTGACCAAACTTTTAAGACTATTCTACAGTGGCTTGTACGGTATGACCAAATACATGCAAGTACTTTAAGATCTTAAATTATCTCTACACAAAATAGCCACAGTTGAAAAGTTTAAAAATATTTAATAATAAATAATAAAAACACAAGATGATACTCATAATTCAATACAATGACAATAGAGAGTTCAGAACCTGTCTGGTGGACCCCAGCCATAAACAAATTGTATAACAAAAGAAGGAAGCTACTGCACGACAGAGCAAAATCCCATAAAGAGAAGGCATCTCTGATCAGCACTAGTAGAAAGCTACGTTCTCTCATAAAAACATCCAAGGCTAACTTTGAGAGAAAAATCGCTATGGACACTAAAGATAACCACAAGGCCTTCTTCTGCTATGTTAGAAACCTGGGCGGAAACCCTCAGATATGTTCAGAGTTAGTTCACAATGACAAAAAATACACTGAACCCACAGATATTGCCAACATTCTGGCAGACAGGTTCAGTGCACATTTCTCCCCTCCCTCACCCCCAAAAGAAGAAATACTTATCCCAGCTGAATGTAACCTCCCTGTCATCTCAGATGTCCAAGTGAGAACCGCCCTCAGCAAAGCTAAAAACACAGCATCAATGGGACCTGACGGTATCCTGGGTTGCGTGCTACGTGAACTCCAAGAGGAGCTAAACCTGCACATAAAAATGCTATTTAACCTTAGCCTTACTACAGGATATGTACCTGAACACTGGCGTACAGCAACAGTAGTCCCACTCCACAAAGGAGGCACCTCTACAGACCCTGGTAGCTAAGCTTGGTCTGCAAAGCTATGGAAAGAATCATTATGGAACTCATAAACAGAGACATTGGGGACTTACAGACACTTGATCCCACCCAGTTCGGCTTTGTAAAGGGCAGATCCTGCCTTTTGAACCTGGTTGACTTTTTTGAAACAGTCACTAGAGCCATTGACGAGGGCAAAGCAGTCCATACAGCCTACCTGGACTTGGCTAAAGCTTTCGACACAATACCCCACTCAGGCATCATAGACAAGCTCAACAGCTTAAATGTAAATCCATATGTCGCAAGATGGGTTGCAAACTGGCTAAAAGATAGAACCCATAAAGTCAAAATCGCTGGAGCCATGTGAGACTCAAAGCCAGTCACAAGTGGTGTCCCACAGGGCTGTGTCCTAGGACCCCTCTTGTTCGGCATTTATTTCTCAGATGTGAAAGCAAACATGGGAGGATTGTGGCTGACAAAGTTCGCAAATGACTGCAAACTAGGCGCCATAGTCGATACACCAGCTGACACGTACATCCTACAGAAAGGCCTCACTGAAATGGACAACTGGTGCCGGAGTCATGGCCTTAAACTAAATGCCATAAAATGTATAGTTATCCCCTTTGGGAAAAACAAAGTACCCACAAATTATCACATAGACAGTAACCCACTGAGTATGGAAAAAGTAATCAGAGACCTGGGGACACAAGTCGATAGTGACCTCTTATTTGACACCCACGTTGCCAAAGTGGTTAGAAAGACTTTCTACCTTGCCCACCTTATCATGAAGGGATTCACATCCAGATCAAAGGAGGTCATTGTACCCCTATACTCCTCCCTTATCAGGCCCATGATTGAGTACAATGTCCCATTTTGTATCTACCTCACCCGGCACTTGCAACAGCTAGAGAGACCCCAAAAGTACCTCACCAAGAGGATCAAGGGTCTCCAACATATGTCATATGCTGCCAGACTAAAGAAACTCCAGCTCTATTCAGTAACATGTCACCTACTCAGAGGTGATCTGTGCCTGATGTACAAGGCCATGTTCAATCAGGAATTGATGGACATGCTCCACCTCAAAAAATCCAAATCCATCAGAACCACGAGAGCTAAAGATTTAAACCTCAGCACAAATATGAATAGGACATGCTGAAGGGACAGATTCATAACTCAGAGGCTTCCCATACTCTGGAACAGAATCCCAGTTCATGTTAGGCAGAGCCCCTCACTGACTCTCTTCAAGAGAAATCTTGACGAGTGGATAGGAGATCGTAGGTTTACCCCAGGGGTCATCTCTGTGTCACTACTAGACAGAGGCACAGTAAACTAATTCTATTATGTAAGGGGGTCTTCACTGTGTCACTACTAGACAGAGACACAGTATTCTAAATCTATTCTGTACACTTTTGTACCATTACATGGGGTGGCAAAAGCCACATCACTATGGCTAGGCTTATAAATGCCCCAGGGCAGATAGCCTGGTAAGTACTAAACTATGAAACTATGAAACTATGAAATACTTTAAAACAACATTGTAAAATAGTCTCACATAAATATAGAACACAACTACACTATTCTTACTGTATTTCTATCTATCTATAAGAAAAATTACTGTTCTAAATAACTTACAGAGCAAGGCAAAATGCTGGTGAGTTGTTGTCAGCTTCAGAAGAAAATACAAAATGCCATTCTTACTTTCTGAGGTAGCCCTTAAATTGATAATACACATTACTGCTGAGTAATTTCAGATTACATCATTCTTGACACTTCTGCTTAAGTTTTCCAGACTCACAGAACTTAAAATTTTACATTTCTTTGCAATCTGCACATGCCAGGAACCCTCAGCAATAAAAGCACTTTACATGTGGAACCTAGTAATTATCTCTGTCTTGGGACAATAGAAAGAATTTCTAGCTGCAAGCATCCTGTCTCCTAGCTTGAGATCACACACAGTCATGCTTTACTTATCAGCTTTCTTCCAGCAGGGTGCAATGTAGTTACATTTTTGAAGCTCAGAATATACAGTTTCTTACGTTTGTCAAACAAGCCTGTGGATCATATTAATATTTAGAAGGAGATAGAATTATTTACAAAGGTCTAGCTAGCTAGGCTGGCAGCCTTCACAGTAATATTGGATAAGTTATTGTCAGAACTGGAAAGGCTGGGACTCAAAACCATATATCAACATGCATATGTTGAAAATAGATATATTACCACCTGTAACATAATGTTCTATAACAATATAATAGCAACTGTGAATGAAAAATTGTGCTGTGATATAATTTATATATAGGTATATACAGTAGGTATTCATTTACTCTTGATAAGATGGATAGCTGCATGGCTTACAAATAGGACATGTCAAGTAACATACAACAACTGAAAAAGTGAAATTCTTGGTTATAGTCAGGGTGCCCCACAGGGCTATGACCTAGGTCCTTACTTGTTTCAGTTGTATCTTTCAGATCCATCATTTTCATCTGAGATGTTCTACAATCTGTATGGTGATTATTTTATTTATTTTATTATATTTTATTTGACATGTTAACTGGGTTAGTCTGGCTGGGTAAATGCCCTTTTTCAGCAGAGACCCAAGGAGAAAAGCTCCAGTAAAAATGTTAAAGTACAGTACGTAGTAGGCATAATGACATATGAGGAATGCTTTTAGGTTCATAGGTTCATAGGATGATACTAGGCTATTAAACCGGAGGCCCTTATAAGCCTAGCCAAGGATTTTGCCCATATGTTCCCACAAATTCAGCACCTGTTTCCCCTGTCCAGCAGGGACACAGGTGGGATCCTAGGGGTGTATTTTCTGTTTCCCATCTAGTTATCTGGGTTCCTCTTAAAGAGGGCTAGAGAGGTACTCTGCTTGACATGGAGAGGGAGTCTATTCTGCAGATGGGGGGTCTTTGGGACACAAATCTATCCTGCCAACAAGTTTTATTAATGTCACAGACCAAGTTGAAGTCTTGCATGTGAGTTGCATGAGTGGAGTTTGACTTAGAGATATGCAGCAACTCCATCAAGTCTGGGTGTGAGATGGCCTTTTATGCCATACACAGGTCAACTCTAAGCAGCCTGAATGAGAATGAGTAGAGGGACAGGGCTTTTAGCCTATCTGTATAGAACAGTTGTTTGAGACCTTGGATTTTTCTAGTCAGGAACCACTTTGGTCTCTCCAGCTGCTGCATGTGCTTGGCAAGGTACATGCTGAAGGAGGCATTGTACTCGATAATGGGTATGATAAGGGAGGAGTATAGGGATGTTATGACCTCCTGGTATCTGGATGAAACACCCTTATTTATGAGGTGGGCCATGTAAAAAGCCTTTTATACAATGGAGGCAATCTGGTGGTCGAAAGTCAGGTTGCTATCAACCTGGGTGCCCACGTCCCTCATGACTGATTGCATGCTTAGTACATTGTTGTTAATGTGATAATTAGTGGGGATGCCATTTCCCCCAAAGGGGATAATGATGCATTTCTTGGCATTCAGTTTGAGGCCATGCTTCTGGCACCAGTCATTAGTTTGGGTAAGGCCCTCTTGGAGGATGTTCACATCACTAGGAGAATTTAAGACAGCACCCAGCTTGCAGTCATCTGCCAACTTAGTCAGTCACAGACCACTGGTTTTGGCTTGCACCTCAAAAAAGTATATTCCAAACAGCAGAGGCTGCAAGACCGATCCTTGGGGTATACCACTCATTATGAGTCTACTACTAGAGGTGGCTTCCACTATTTTGACTGAGTGGGTTCTATTAGTGAGCCAGTTATCTACCCATCTGGTAACATATGGGTTGATGCCTAACTGAGAGAGTTTATCTATTATGCCTGAGTGTGGAATAGTGTCAAAGGCTTTGGCTAGGTCAAGGTAGGCGTTGTGTACCATCTTCCCCTCATCTATGGCTTTGGTGACTGTTCCAAAGAAGTTGAACAAGTTTAACAGGCATGATCTCACTTTGACAAAAACAAACTGTGTGAGGTAAAGTGTTTGGAGGTTGCCAATGTCCTTGTTTATAAGGTATATGATAATGCATTCCATGGCCTTGCATATCAGGCTAGTTAGGCTGATGGGCCTATAACTGTTTGGGTCAGTAGATGCTCCACCGTTGTGTAGAGGGATGACAGTCATTGTCCTCCATTCAGCTGGGATGAAGATGGTAGTCAGGCTTTGGTTGAATAGGTGCCTAATGGAGCTGAGAGCTCTTTCCTGAGTTCATGTAGTATATAGTCAGGAATGTTATCAGGTCCCAAGTTGACTGTATTTTTTTGCCTTTGAGAGGACATTGAAGACCTGCTCCCTGGTGATTAGGGGATGGGGGCAGGTGCTGTGGATGCCCTGGTTTACTGATGGGGGGGGCAGAGGGGTGAAGTTTTCACTGAACTTGTTTGCCAGCAGGTTGGC
Source organism: Protopterus annectens (assembly GCF_019279795.1). Lineage (NCBI taxonomy): Eukaryota > Metazoa > Chordata > Ceratodontiformes > Protopteridae > Protopterus > Protopterus annectens. Next base: position 890,226,062 of record NC_056726.1, on the reverse strand, counting down.
TATATGTATGGCATTTGTGTATGTGGTGTTATTGACCACCAGTTCAGAGCAAATGTGGGTGTTACCTTTGAGATTGCGGATGCATGTGAAGAAGGCCTTGTGTTTGTCCTTAGTAGATGTAGCCAATTTGGACTCGAAGTTAGCCTGAGAGGATTTCACCAGTCACCTTATTTGCTTGTTCAGACAAAGGAAAGATTGCTTCCAACTTGGTACCTGCTCCTTCTTGTTCCTGGACAGCAATGTTTTCCTTTATTATAGAGTTGGTTTATTGCTGCTGTCCACCAGACAGATTTACTCTTCCTTGAGGAAGATGATTTGTTCCTGTCAGGTATTACTGAGTCCATACAGCTATGTAGGTGCTCATATAGTTTTTTGGCATAGGCTTGTACATTAGTGATAGTTTGACCTGAAAGGAGGTGTCTGTGAAGCTGCTTATCCCTGCTCAAAGGAAATTGTAGTCAGCTTTGGAAAGGTTTTTTGTGTTTGACCTTGAAAAAGGGGGGGGGGGGCGGTCAGGGGAGATGGTGACTTCAAAAGTGATCACTTTATGGTCGGATCTTACCAAGGAGGATGACACTGTTGGGGTGCTACTCATGTTGGTTAAGACCAGGTCCATGATATTTTCACCTCTCATAGGGGTGTCCACCAGCTGATCCAATGCATTTGTATCGATGAATTTGAGGAATCTCAGGGCGTTCCTGTTTGGGCTAGTTCAAGTCACCCAGGGTTGAATTGTGATGGAATCAAGTAAGTCCAGATAGGTGGAGGGGTGTCCTGAGTCATGGTTGGAGGTTTGCAGCTAGCTATGATTTGACTAGGTGTTTTGTCAGCAGTTAACTGCACTTGGAGTGTCTCCTGTGCATCATACCTTTTGACCAACCAGGAGATGTGTATGTCTTTGATAAATATTGAAACTCCACCTCCTTTGGCTTTGTAGCCCTCCATTTTGGGGTCTGAAAGTATGGTGGGATTAGTGACATGGTAAGACAGGGGTGTTCTCTGCAGCTATGAACCAGGTTTCAGTGACTGTGCAAAAGTCAGCATCCTCCCAGGCAAGAAATGGTTGCAACAAGTGCAGTTTTGTGCTAAGATTCCTAGTGTTTAGTAGCATGACCTTTAAATTTCATTTAGAAGGATTTTTTCATGTTGGTAATTTTGTGGTCATGACTTTTCCTAAACAAGGCACTATGGGAAAGGCAAGATCCTTTTCCAGAAGCCTGAAGTCCAGGGGAGACAGATGAAGGCCATCTCTGGCAAAACATTGTGGTCTGTCAGTCATGTCATCCCAGGCTATCAGGTACTAGATCCCATTGAAATGACACCAGAAACTAAGCCAATTGTTAATATTCAGTGAGCTCAATCATGTCTCTCTTTATATAGTCCAGAGAGGTATGTCTCAGGTCATTCACACCAACATGGACTATGACAGATACATAACAGCACCTGTTGTTAAAAGACTTGAGTGCATGTGTGATATGATGTATTCTAGCACCTGACAAGCAACTTAATGTGACTTTCTCCTTATCTAGCCTGGTGAGGGGCACATCCGTGTGTCTCATGATAGAATCTCCTGTGACTAGTATGTTGGGTTTGTGGTTGGGCCTTAGAGGCTGTGAGACACAGACATGTGTACTATGTGTGATGCTTGGTACTGTGGGTTGTGATGTGCATGTGTATTTTTGCTTCAGAGGTCCCTTTTGTTTTGGTATGTTTTTGTTGAGAACCTCCGCATATGTAGGAGTGTGTCGTACGGGTGTGGGTGGTGTTAGAGGTGTGGTGTTCATAGTGTTTGTGCAGACAGACTTCTCATTGTTGTGACTGAGACAGCAAGGATTCCAGGTTCTTAATGTAATTGCATCTCTCACATATTGTGTTCCTAGGTGTTAGTAGTAGAGGGTTGTCCATATTCATAAGACAGTTGCTACACTTTCTCAGGATGCCCATATCAACCAAACTAGCAGGAGAAACCATAGGAAATTGTCCATCACTGGTTGTCAGAATCTGTGGAAGAGAGGTCAGGGATAGTAGAGTGGGCACTATCTTAGAAGAGTATCTATAGGTATGAGTAGGGATTGATAAACTCAATACAGTACCTGTAAGTGAAGGCCTCACTTACACAGGAATGCTGGTAAGGGAAAAATATAACTGAGATACCTCACAAAGGGTTAAAACAGCACAGCAGCTGTGCACAATGGGCAAAGAAGCACAGACCTGTGCAAATGCAGGGTTTAAATACCAGAAAAATGAAACTAAACTAGAAACACTGGAATTGACTAATCAACCCTTGCCCCTGAGCTCTTAGCTCAACACCTTATGCCAGACCAGTTCCAACCAGTTCACTTACTCCCAATAAGTTTAGGCAGGTCCCGGTCAACACAAGATGGTGCAGCAGGAAATACAGAAATCACACAGACAGATCTGGATACAGCAAAACCAGTAACCAGACTATGCTAAAGATATTTAAACTCTGTTTAGGTTGACTTAACACAGGCGAACAGATACACACTTAAATATAACAGTAGCAAACAAGAGCAAACTGATTTAAACAAATTAACCAATTAACCAATAAAAAAGCTCAAAACTGAGCCCTGTTCCATCAACCTTCAATCAGACAAGTTCTAACTGTACACTCCTGCCACTAGGGTATAGGAGATCCCTCTCCAAAAAAGATGGCCTGGATTAGTGCTCAAGTTATATAAACATAACTAGATTCAGCAGGTCTGAATCTAATGTATGCAACAGCAAACATGGCGCACCAATTTCAGAAAGAAACAGTACAAATAAGTTAGCACAATAAGCCTTCAACCAGCAATTCTCAGCTCAGAAGGGCAGAATCTACCCTCTCCTCCAACAACAGTGTAAACCACAAACCTTCTAAATGTAAAATAACTGACCTGAAGCCCAAGTGCTTAACAGACACTAAGCCTTCAACCAGCAATTCCCAACTTAGAAAGATGTAAGCTACTTCTCCTGCCAAAAGAGTGTAGACCACAAACCTTCTAAATGTAAAACAACTGGCCTGAAGCCAGTTACAATTTAATCAGGCTACTAACAAGCAGTAATAAATGCAGCAGAATAAATGAAATTGCATACTTTTAAAAGCAAGCAGCAAAAGCAAAATGTAGTTTTGTCTTATGCATAGTTAAAAGAAAAAGCACAATAACAAAATTTTATCAAAATGCATTGAAGAGGAGTTATGTCAGACAAAATCTAGTTATAAGTCCTAACAATATTAAGGTACAAAACCTAAAGAAAATACAACAAAAGACATTTGTAGTTAAGGAGTCAACTAAGATAGTAGGTACAATGTATTGAAAGGAGGCCTGTTAGTGATATAGGAATAGTCTGAAAAGTAGAATATATTGCACATAGTTTGGGCATTTGATGAGGGAAAATCAAAGGGCAGAGGAGAACAGAGGGAGAGCTGACCTGACATTGGGTAAATTGATTCCATGTGTTACAGATATGGCATGTCTGTAAAATAACTTGACTTAATTGACTATTTGGGCACAGGAGAATAATATGCTGATAGGCCTTGGTGGTGCAACGGTTAGCGTTGCTGCCTCACAGCAAGTGATTCTTTGATTCGATCCTCAGCCAGAGTTCCTTCTGTGTAGAGTCTGCATGTCCTCCCTGCGGCTGCATAAATGATAAAGACATGCAGGCAGGTGCATGCGGGTGTGCCTTCTGTGAAGGCTGAGCATCGAGCTGGCACCTCGGCACCATAAAAATCCACTGCCAGTCATTTGCAGACTGGTGATCTGCTGTGGCGACCCGTAACCAGGAAAAGCTGAAAAGACATTGTTAGAATAATATGCTGATAAATACATCAAAAATTTAACTTATGAGATTTAGGAGAGATAAATTAAAAAACTGAATATTTAATACAGCACACAGTGATTGAAATTGTAGATTCATTTAAGGACCTGGGTATATGGGTAGATCCAGCTTTGAGCTTTTCTATTCATATCAACCAATTGATTAATGATAATTACAGTATTATAGGTTGTACAAAAAGATTTATAAAGTCTAGGAAATCAAAACTGATGAAATTATTTCTTTATTACATTAAACCCAAACTTGTGGAAAGAGTACAGTGGAAATATACCAAGAGCATTCATGGATGTAAAAATGTAAGTTGTTATGAAAGACTAAAATTACAGTGTCTCATACAGATATTTAAGAAGAGATCTTATTCAGGTATATAAGGCATTTAGAGACAACTACCTCTGGAAATGTTTGGGGTTATCAAAAAGTAGTAGAAAATCATCAGACCACCTATGTAGAATATTCTATAGGAATGAGAAGTGTACTAATTGGTTCTCTGAGACAGCAGCTGATGCATGGAACAAACTACCTAACTACAATAAAGCAAGTACTAGTTTAGATATTTTTTTAAAGAACAGCCTGGACACATGCATACATACATACATACATACAAATGTTTCAAGCATGGGCATTAATGCCCTTCTAGCTTGCCAATATACCAAAACACTTGTTTTCATAATGAGTGTCCAGGCTGTTCTTAAAAATATCTAAACTAGTACTTGCTTTAATGTAATTTGGTAGTCTGGTCCATGCATTAGCTATTCTTTCAGAGAACCAAATAGTATACTTCTCATTCATATAGAATCTTCTACATAGGTTGTCTGCTGATTCTCAACTTCTTCTTCTTTCGGCTTTTTCCTGGTTTGGGGTTGCCACAGTGGATTACTGTCCACTCATGATTGGCAGTGGAGCTTTACAGTGTTGGGTTGCTAGCCTGGTGAAAGTACCCATGTTCTCACTGTAGTGTGATCTTGGAGTTTGTATATATAGTTATCAGTGGGTGTGGGGGGTGCAGGGGGTCTTGGCCCCTGCAAAACATTACTTGGGAGTGACTGGAAGGCAAGCTTTGCTGGATAATGTTGACTTTGTCGAATGGAACGGGTTGACATTACCTTATTGTTGCCTGTCCGATGTTTTAATTTTCATTATTTTATTTCGATGATGTGATCACTTGACAGCATCCGTTTCGGGATTTTAATAGTAAACCTAATTTTATAGGTGTTAAGAAGCGTCTATATGTTAGTTGATGTGGCAGTTCTAACCAATTTAGGCTTTTCAGTGTTATACAGTGCTGGGTTCTGAAAGGGGTATGCGCTGCAAATTTAGCAACTTTGTCAAAGTCAAGTCAAAGTCAAAGTAAACTTTATTGTCGATCAGATATACCCAGCAGTGCAAGCTGAATAAAATAGCATAATTTTGGTCCCTGTGCAAAACATAACAATGAACACATAGTTTGAATGACAGTAAGACTAATGCACATACAGTAATAATTAAAATATTAACAACACAATAAAATACCACAATTGGACAGGAAGACATTAGACTCTATTATACTAGTAGGTATTGCAAGACTATGACTTCACACTGTGTTTGCTTAGAATATTGCACTTCATCAGTTGTAGTATGATATATGTTGATGTTCATATTGCACATGTATGGAGTGGTGACTCTCTCCTGACTATTGCTCATTCAGGAAGTAATAGCATAAGAAATCAGGGTAACTGTACCTGTTATTGAAGCAATTTGCCAGAGTGATTACTAAGGCTGATACTTCATAGCAACTGGCATATTGATCAAATTATTCACTGTCATGCCTGACAGTCATGTTTAGCAGCCTCTTGGATAGAGGGAAGAAGCTCCTGTTCAGTTTAGATGTTTTGTAGTGTAAGCTGCAATGCAGCCTGCCTGGGGAAAGGCAGAAATATGTGCCATGGGCAGGGTGAGTGGGATCGTTGATTAGCCCTTCCCACACACTGAGTCTCATGGAGATCATCCATGGATGGAAGCAAGGAACCAATGACTTTTTTCCACTGTCCTCATTACCCTCAGGAGAGCCTTGCAGTCAGATGCTTTGCAGTTACCATACCAAACTATGATGTTATTTGAGAGGATGCTCTCAATGGTATAACTGTAGAAGGCTTTGAGAATGGACTGAGAGGTTTGCCTTTCTCAGTTTCCATAGGAAGTGTAGACGTTGTTGTGCCTTCTTACTGTGTGGCTAATATGAGTCGACCAGGATAGGTCATCTGAGATGCGCACCCTCAGGAACTTGGTGTTTTTGACTCTTTCCACTGCCACCCCCCCTTAATTTCAGAGGTTGATGTATCTCCTGAGTTCTCCTGAAGTCCACTATTAATTATTTGGTCTTGCTTACATTAAAGGCCAGATTGTTGCTGTTGCACTAGACTACCAGATGCCGCACTTCATCCTTGTTAGCTGTTTCCTCACCATTTCTGACAAGCTGTGGCATCATCCACAAACTTGATGATTTTGTTGGAGTCATGCTTGATCATGCAGTCATGCATCAACAAGATGAACAACAGAGGACTCAGGACATAGCTCTGAGGGACATTCATGCTCAACATAATACTAACTGAACTGTTATTTCCAATACATAGTTTTTGGGGTCTGTTGATGAGAAAGTAATTGTTAACAAGACTTTGTTATAGCATTGTTCAAGTTTTAATTTTTGTGAAGCCTGGAGGTTAGTAAGGATGGGAGCACCATAAAGAAGATTGGGAAGGAGAGAAGTAATGGCAAGTGTAGTTTTAGTTGTGTCAGTGAGAAGGTTTTTGGCTCTGTAAAGCATCCATAGTTTTTGATGAGTTGTTCTTATGCAATTCAGTACATGCAGGTCAAATGTGAGATTATCATCCACCATCACCCCCTAATAGTTTATTATTAGAAGTGACTTCAATGGTTGTATTATTGAGAGAGACTTTAAATTTTGTTTTTTCATGAGAGAGGAATTTGGAGAAAAAAGTAGTAGTTTGGTCTTTTTTGGGTTAAACATGAATTGTGAGTTACAAGGCCATAGTTTAGTGTTAGTTAAAGCTTCCTGAGTAATTTTTGGGAAGAGTATCATGTTGTCAGATGTGCAAATGAGAGTCAGATAATCTGCGTATTGTATTACGATGGCCTGTTGTGTGGAAATATAGACAGTGTTGGTGAAAATGTTAAAGAGAAGGGGACCAAATTTTGAGCCTTGTGGTATACCGATGGTGACTGGGAGGTAAGGAGAGAGAGCATGGAGTGCTATTTTACTGACTGACCACCTACTGGACAGGTAGCTTTTGAACCACAGAAGGGTGGGCTGAGAGAGACCTAATGAGGACATTTGAAGTAGAAGTTTGCTGAGACAAAATGCGTCAAAGGCTTTATACAAGACTAGGAATAAGAGACTAGTTTGCCATTATCTCTGGCTTTATTGGCAATATCTATATAGGTTAGAAGGGCATTGCTAGTACTATGGGAAGGCCAAAAGCTATGTTGTGTAGTGGTTAGGGGTGCTACCTGCAGGAGATAGTCTAACAATTGTTTTTGAATACATTTTTCAAGTTAGTTTGTCAATTGAAGATAAGATTGCTATAGTTCTAAAGTTAATAATGTTTGTTGAATTTCATCCTTTGTGTAAATGAATAATATTGTTAAGAGTAGTTTTATATAACATGTGGACACAAGTTTGAAGGTGAATGTGTATATGGTGATATGTGGCTGTCGGGCAGGGTTGGGATTAAACGTTGAGGAATCCTTGGTTAAAGATGTTATACTATCTATAAAATAGGAGTTGAACTGTATTATAGTTTTGAGTGGTGAGTTGTCGGGAGAGGGGTTTGGGTTATTTTTTGGCCAGGGAGTATGATTTCTTTAATGAATATCCAAAATTTTTTAGGGATGTATTTAATATTATTCTGAAAGTTATTATAGTATAGTTTTTTGTCTTCATTTATTTGCTTTTTAGTACATTTGTGAAGCATTCTGAAGTTTTCAAGATATTGAGGTGTTCTATATTTCTGACATTCTTTCCATGTTTTTTCTCTATCTGCTTTAGCATTCTGCTATTTTTGGATAGCCAAATTGCATTATTTGTTCTCAGTCTGTTCCTCCTGGGAGATGCAAGACTATTTAGGATATTTAGAAAAGTTGTATTGAATTCAATTACAGCATTGTCAAAGGAGAGGATTTTTAGAACGTTCCAATTAGTAGATGATAGTAAAGTAATGAACATTTGTGGGTTAGACTTGGAAATGTTAGTGTTTATATATATATATATATATATATATATATATATATATATATATATATATATGTTTTTATATATATATATATATATATATATATATATATATATATATATATATATATATATATATATATATATATATATATATATATATATATATATACATTGTTGACTTCCCAGTGGACAGGACCCCAGTACATACTTTTCAGTTGCTACTGCACCTGGTCATCTAATCTTCATTGTGGTTTACCTGGTGATTTAGTGCAGCTAACTCATCCATCAGAAGCTGGAATGCATCAGCTATGGCAGAGGTAGAGCCCACTTCTCAAAACATAACACCAGTCTGCTGTCTCCTCCTAACAGATATCATTCAGGCACTCTGAAAGACACGATAAATGACAAAATTAATAACACACTATTTCTTCCAGGACCACATTCACCCAACTAAGACCAAAGTTAACATGACAGTAATAGCAAAGTGGTGTTCCACAGACTGGTAGGGCTGCATATATAAGGAAATTAGTGCACCATGCAAAAATCTGCTTTGGGCTGAACAGAGTCATAAACCCCTTACCAATGTCATGCAACAATATGTACAGTGGCAATGAAACAGCTTGTTACACAGAAAGGCTTCACAGAAAAACACCTGTTGACATTGCACAGTATACATATCAGTATTCAAAGGTGTAACATCACACACACACACAGAGATTACTGGTATTGCAGTGGTTTTCTCCCCCTTTATCCATGCGCAAATACATATGCAAATTTAGTCATGCATTTCTGGTAGATTCACCATCTTTTCACTTCAACATATTTTGAGCATGTGAAATTTTGCAGATGCTTTGTTGATGACGTCTTTATGTTGTGGGAAGGGGATGCAGATTCCTTACATGACTTTATTCAGCACATAGAATCTACTACTGATTTTTAAAGATTTACAGTTAACAGTTCATATGATGAAATTGAGTTTTTAGATGTGTTGGTTAGTAAAACAGCAGACAACTCACTTATAACATCCTTATACTGTAAACCATGCTGGAGGAATAGTTTATTAGGTAATGAAAGTATGCATCCCAGACACACTTTTCCCAACATAGTTAAGAGTCAAGCATTGTCGCCTCACAGTAAGATGTTGTCCTGTTCGATTCTCAGCTAGAGCGTCTTCTGTGTGGAGACATGAGTGAATGGGTGTACCTTCATTGAAGGTTGTGCGTCAGGGCTGGCAACTCGGCACGTAGAAATCTACCGCCAATCATTAGCAGACTGGTGTTCCGCTGTGGCGACCCCTAACCAGGAAAAGCCAAAAGACACAACAAAGACACAACAACTTGATGGTGTCTAGGATAAGTAGAGAAGATGATACTTTTCAAAGGGAAGTCACCAAATTGTCTGAATTATTTAAAGACAGGGGTTATAATACACATGTGATAAATACTGTACAAAGTGAAGTTTTATCTACAAGGTTAAATAGTTATGACATTTCTTCATCTCAAGCATCAGGAAATTCTAGAAGGGGTGAAGGTAGGCCATTGATATCCTTTAATGCTCAGTATACCAGTGACATTAGCATTATAAGGAAAATCATGGATAAGAATTGGCATCTCCTTACCATGGATTCATGAACAGCAAAAATAGTGGGGAATAAGCTCACATTTATATACAAAAACTGTCACAACTTGAAACGATTGTTATGTGACAGTAAACAACATACTGTGCCAACCCATTCACCCAGTTAGCAAATGGAATGCATGGATAGATATACTGACCGTCAGTATGATAGAGCAGGTACCTTTCCCTGTGGTCAATGTAGCATTTGTATCTATATTACAAAAGAACAAGGCTTTAAGTACACACAGATGCATTTTATTTTTAAGCCCAAATTTTATGCTGACTGCAATACCATGTATGTGGTTTATTTGACTACCTGTAACCACTGCTCATGTTTCTATATGGGCAAAACCATACAGAGGCTACGACACAGGGTAAACAGACACCTATATGAAATAAGGACTAAGAATATGAACAATGCTCTGGCAAAGCATATTTTAGATTATCCAGAACATAATTTTAGTTTCAGAGCTATGCAATGTTTACAACACAATATGGGGGGGGGGGGGGGGGGCAAAACAATTGGTTGGAAGAAATGGAACTAAAATGGATTTTTAGATTACAGGCATACAGGTTTCCTAGTATTAATGCTAGTGTCAGCATTAAGCCTGTCCTACAAGGGTGGAGGCTTAAAACAAGATGAATGAAACCTGGATTAACACAGCCCCTGTTAATTGCTTACCATTTTGATAGGCTGTTTTTAGCTATAAATATGTTGCATTTTGCTTAGTACTGTGATCTGATGAAGCATAGCAATATGCGAAAGCGCTCATCCTTTTATGTATTTTAAGAAGGAATTTACCAACGTCGTGGTTGTTCTGCTGTTTTTTATCTACAGTTTGCTTGGTGTTCCATTTTGAACATTTGGGAGTATCTGGCTGCTTTGTTTCTTCTGCTTTATCTTAGTACCTTAATTTGTTTTGTCACCCTACAATTATGAATGTTATATGCTGTTTATTTATTTACTTACCTTGTCTTTGATGTTTTTTTTTATAACACTGCTAGTCATTCTTTTGTTTAAATATGCCAAATGTTGACCAGACATAGATATGTAAACATTTGTATATTAACTTAGCTTCTTGGTTGATCACCAATTTTGTTTTGCTTGTTTTGTTTGCTTTATGTGAATCTTCCCTTAACTATGCTTCAACCAATTGTCTGTATAACTACTTATTCTAAATTAATGTAATTGTCTTGATTGCCTTGTGGCATGAATTGTGGCTAAAGGGGACCCTGTGCCAACCCATTTACCCAGTTAGCAAATGGAATGCATGGATAGATATATGTTACATCATCTCTGACTGTAGCAATATAGCACTTTATTCAGGTAAGGACTTGATGTGACATACTGGTGGTACTTATGATGTACCACATGAATATGGCAGAGTACCCCTTTGCATTAGCAGCTCTACTGGTGGCAAAAGTGCAGTGTGTGCAAGCAGCAACAAAAATTCCATGCTCTGTAACACACTCCATCACATGATCATCACCGCTAGATGCAATAGCCCAGTAGAAGCCACTGTCCACAGTATATCATGCTGTATAGCATATCCCATTATCTCATCAGCACTACTGATGATGGTATGTCTGTTCACAGATTGCTATATCCTATAGCACATATAATCACCCAGTAAGCAATACGAGAGTCAGAAGTGTAGGAGGTGACAATAGCCAATGTGTGCCATGTCCTCGAGAGCATGCTATAAAGTGGGCACGTTAAGAGAGCAAAGTACAAGTATAGCAAATGTGTAGCATTATCCTTTTACGTATGACTGACACTATGTATTCTGTCAGTGTCCTAATTGTACATAGTAGGTGCACTCATGACAGGCAGTATTTTAACTTGGAAAACTCACCTTCCTTTACTATCTCAGATATGCAATTGTTCTGATATTTCCGCTCCTTCATCTGTTTAATAGATAACCCACCTTCAGTTTCAGGGTGTCACTTTTTTTCTCTAGAACATACATATTGTGACATTGTTGGTTGTGTCACTCTGCTTCCATGATTTGCCATGTTGAATATTTACCTCAGATTCTTGAAATGACACAAGATAAATGACAAAATGAATAACAGACTATTTCATTCTGGACCATGCTCTGCAGCATGACCACATCAACCACCCCCCACTCCTTTTGTAACCTTCTTCCTTATGTTGTGGATTCTTTAAATCATCTTTCAGTCCAGTGCATGACTTCCATGGGAAACTCCTGCTCGCTGCACTTCTTCCCCCCTCCATGTTTCATCCAGGCCACACCAATGTTACGCATCTGTTTTGCATTAATATTGGAAAAAAACAGGACTTGGGATGACATCTGGAATCCTTAATATGGTACTTGTGTGATATTGCTATGCTTTAGAAGGTGTTGTATAATGTGGTTAAGTGCCATGTGTAGGAGTTGTGACACCACTGGGATAATTTGTACATACATGTTGGATTCTACATATGAGATTGCACAACATTTGGATGTTAATGGGGTGGCAACATTGTGAGCTGATTGTAGATATTGACTTCCTCACTGGCTGCTGCATGTGTGACTACATGCATACAGTCTCTAGTGTCTCTGATCATTGCAATGCCTGCCATTGTGTGAAATCCTCTGTTTACATGAATATAATCTTCATGGCTTGCAGGCATCCTGGTGTGCTCAAATGCATGCTTCAACATGGCATTCAGGAACTTGTTTAGTGTTATGCTGTCAGGGGAGTGAGATATCCCAGTGTTGTCTGAAGCTTGTCTCTGGAAATTTCCAATATCCAGGAGTGAAATAAAAGTGCTCAATCTAGTCTACAGGATGTTGCCTCCTCACCTAGTACTATGCAACTTGATACTCCTACACATTTCATACAGTAAAGGTGGAGGCACCTATCCAGTATAAATCCAGCTCATGTTCCCTTGTAAGAGTGCTGTACAGCAGCTGTGCCATGAACTACTATTACTATTACTGTCCATGGCAGTGTTGCAAAATGTTTGTCTAAGAGGACTTTTTGCTGCCAATGCATTCAGTACAACTGCAGTATTTGTGCCCATCTTGTGCAACAGACTGTCTTAATGACTACATTGTAATATTCTATTACAGCATGATTTTTAACAGTATGGTATATATATATATATATATATATATATATATATATATATATATATATATATATATATGTGTGTGTGTGTGTGTGTGTGTGTGTGCGCGTGTGTGTGTACATAGTACCTTGTCTGTAAATCACAGATGGTCACTTATGCATGCATATACTACATGACCATTTCACCAGCAAATTCAGCATCCATTGTATGCATGCACTTCACACATTACTACATACTAGATGTGATGGGACTGGCCATTTGTTTAGTCTGCTTGAAAATCATGGGGAAAGTGGGTTTATTGTGAACATTGATTACACTAGCACACTTCCTTTATCACTGAAAGCCACTTTGAGCAAATGTGTTGTTGTCTTTTTCAATGTTGTTCAACCATAGAACTGATATATACATATATATATATATATATATATATATATATATATATATATATATATATATGTATGTATACATATATATATATATATATATATATCTATACATATATGATATATATATATATATATATATATATATATATGTATATATATATATATATATATATATATATATATGGATTCCATACATTTGGTTGAATTACACTTAGTCGAAAATGATTCCAGGCATTTCACTTCACTGAAAGCTCACTTGACTGAAAGTTCACTTGGTCAAAGTTCATTTGGTTGAAAATGGAATTTAGCCCCTGCCCCACTGCAGTGCAACCCTGGAGTGAGAATTAGTAGAATATGGGGAATTCCTGTGGTACATTTTCTGTTTCTCATCCATTTATGCAAGTTGTGCTTGAATATGGGCAGGGTTGAGCTTTGTTTTATGTGGATGAGGAGTCTGTTCCAGAGCATTAGTATCCTCTGCAAGATATTCCTGCCCCTCCAAACCATTCTGTTGATGTTGCAGAAGAGGTTTAGGTTCCAAGACTGAGTATTTCCGATGCCAGTTGACTGATGTGCAGTAAATCCATCATCGGAGGATATATTGTGGGCAAACATAGGTCACCTGTTAGCAGTCTGTAGGATACCATCTATAGTGATGGGGCTTTGAGTCAATCCATGTAGGATATGTTACTTAGGTCTTGTATCCTTTTAGTAAGGTATCTCTGTGGGTGTTCCAGTTTTTGCATGTGTCTGGACAGATACATGCCAAAGGGGGCATTATATTCAATGATTAGACTAAAGAGAGCAGAGTAACAGAGGACAATTACATCCCTTGATCTGGACACAATCTCTTTGTCTCTAAGCTGTGCAATTTAGAAGGACTGTCTTACAATAATGGACACATGTTGGTCAAAAGTTTGGTCACTAGCCACACAAGTTCCCAAATTCTAAACAACTGGGTCAAATCTTTGATTTTTCAGGGATAGTTTCAGGAACAGGAACAGATGATGAAATGTTCTCTGGAACAGGAACATTGGACAAATCTCTCTGAGAATTTGTGTGTCTGTTACAAGCAAAATGTTGCAACATTGGCTCAGACACTGCTAGCAAATGATTCTGATTACGCCTGAATTCCGACTCAATAATGGATGATCTTGGTTCTTCACCCAAATGTTTCATATGTCCTATTCAGTCAAATCCTTTGCTGTTTGCATCCTTACTGTCTCTCCTTCGTTTAATGGATTCAGAGGCTTGCTGGTTTTATCATAGTATGACGTTTTGGACAAATGCTTCTTTAGGAGTTGAGCTTTTATTGTTTTGTTGTTTTTAGCACTTGGAACCAACAAATTCTTACTGACTGGTAGTGTGGTTCTGGTTTGTCTTGACATTAATCTCTGGACAAATGAACCAAGAAGATTGCTGTGATGTATGTTTCTGAGATTAAGCAGATTAAGAAAAATATAAATATTGTCATGTTATAGACTTTTCCAACAGCTGTTTTCCATTTTGAACTGCACATTTAGCTAGGTCGATTGATTGCAGGTATTCAGGACTACTCTTAACATGAATAAAGTCCCATATTTCAGCAAATCTTTTAAACTGCTAACTTGTAATCTATGCACCATTGTCAGAAATGATTGTGCAGACTATCATGATCTGAAAAAATTCTCTTCAATTTTATACTGACAGTATTGGACACCAGGTTAAGAAGTAGGTCAATATCTAACCAATCTGAATAAGAGTCTACTAACACCAAGTAATGTTGACCATTCCATTAGAAAATATCTGTAGCTACTGTCAACAAATGTAGTTCAGGAATCTGGCTTAGCTGAAGTGGTTCTTTTTGCTCATGTGATTTAGTACCATTACAAATAGAACAAGCTAAAAGTTCTTTCTCAATATCTTTTGACATGGAAGGCTAAAATACTAGTCTCACCCTTCTTTTGGTAGAATCAGTTCCTGGGTGGCCACGATGCATGATTTTAATAGACTCTTGCTGCACGGATTTTGGAACAATCACTTTTGGACCTTTCATGGTGATACCATCTTCCATCAAAATCTCGTCTCTTTTAGGAAAATACTGTTGTACATCTGGTAGTAAACAAGATTGCTTTGGTAGCAATCCTTGACTGAGAATGTGTCTGAGCTTCTGGAGAACTGGATCTGAAGCTGTGTAAGTTCTAAGCTCATTAAAATGTCTGGACGAAAACTTTCTCACTTCCATGACTTCAAAATCAGGTTTCTCATTGCCATGCTGTTCAGTGTTTTATCTGGGCAATCTGGATAATGTATTAGCAAGATAGAGAAGATTGTCTTTTGTGTAAACCAAGTGAAAATTGTACTTTTGCAATTTCAACATCATACGTTGCAATCTCGCAGGAGCTGCGTGCATAGGCTTTTTTAAAATAGTGACCAAAGGTTCAAAGTCTGTCTCAATTTGAATAGGTCAGCCTTAAATATAATCATGGAACTTCAAATGTGCAAACACAATTGCCAAGAGCTCTTTCTTTATCTGAGCATACTGCATCTTGGTCTGGGTTAAAGTTATGGATGTACAGGCTACTGGTCTGCCCTTTTGAAGAATGAGTCCACCATGACCAAATTTTGAAGCACCACAAGAAAGAGTTATAGGTTTGTGAACATCATAATTTCTTAAAGTGGGTGGACTGGCAATTCGCTGTTTCAGAACATCAAATGCACTTTGGTGTTGTTCTGACTAGGACCAAGTTACATCTTTGCATGTGAGCTCTCTTAGCTGTGCTGAAATGTCACTGAAATCTGAAATGAACTTGCCAAAATAGTTGACCATGCCAAGAAAATGTAAGGAAATCACATTGTCTGGAGTTGGCATCTCAAGAACTGCAGTTTGCTTGGAAGGATCTGGTTGAAAGCCTGAAATGGTAAACAAATGACCCACATAAGTAACGTCTCGTAGACTGAACTTGCACTTCTGAGGATTCAACTTAAAATTTACTTCATGAGCATGTTCCAGAACTTTTCTGAGGTTTCTATCATGTTTGACTTCACCATAGCTTCCTGCAAGAATATCATCAACTATAATATCACATGGATAGCCAGAAAAAAATTTGCTCCATTGCACATTGAAAGACTTCACTGGCAGAATTTATCCCAAATGGCATTCTCAAAAAACTGTACCTTCCAAATAGTGTACTGAAAGTGGTTAGCAATGAAGATTTTTGGTCAAGCTAAATTTGCCAAAATGAACTTTTTGCATCTAAGGCAGAAAAACAGTGGCATTTGTCATAAGAGCAGCAACTTCTTCAACTGTACGCACTGGATGTTGAGGTAATTATAGTGCTTTGTTCAAATTTCTTGGATCAGTACATATTCTAATATAATCTGAGCTTTTCCTATGAGCTACAACCATGAAGGATACCCATTCAGTTGGTTCTTCTACTGGACAAATTACTCCTAGATGCACCATTCTGTCTAACTCAGCTTCGACTCTGCCATGCTAAGCTACTGGAACTTTCTGTGCTTGTCTGATAACTGAGCTTACCTCATGGTCTAACTTCATGGAATACACAACGGAGTTTGCCTAACTTACTTCAAAAAGATCAGCATAGTCAGAAAAAATAGTTGTGCGAAATTCAAGTTGTTACACGTGCTTACATGGTGGACTTCTGCATTAAGTGAAAGCAGTCCCATTTTGGAACTATTTTTGAGGCTTAATAATGACTGCACATGCCTTTTGACTACATAAAATTGCAAGTCATAGCTGTTCCACGCAGAGTAACATGAAAGCACTAGAGAGCCTTCGGTCTGGATTTTTTCACCACCATAAGCAACAAGCTTCACACACGTTGCTAGAGCAAGCTTCTCGCTAGCTCACTGGCAAACATTTCTGCTAACATAGCATTGCACTTTGAACCAGTATCAACTTTGAGCTCTACAGGTCTCCCATTAATCAGAACAATACGAAATACTTCATTCTTTGCCCACAAATTTACTGCATTGACTGTTTCATCAAGCAGTGCCACACCATCAACATAAAAAGTAAGGTCACAGCTTTCTAATTGATCAACTTGCCTCTTTAAATGCTCTATTTTAAAAAAAAAAGAATGTACCCCTTTTGATTTGCAGAACCTTTTGAAATGATTCTGCATTTTACATGTGTGGCACTGCTGACCAAAAGCTAAGCACTTTTCTCTTTTGGGATCATGGCTACCTCTACAGTTATGACAGCTGACTATGAGACTTGCCTAAGATTTTGCTGACTCACCACTCTGCTTCACTAAGCATGTTCTGGATTTTACTGGAGCTGCCCTGGAATTTCCTGAAAGGTTCAAGATTTCACTGAAGCAATCATGGATGTTGCTAGGGAGGCCCAGGCTGTGGTCCTGCCATTAGTCCTGTATATTTTAACCTAGCATTGCATACTATCAAGATTAGCACTGGAAGGCACAGCAAGCATACTTTTTTCAGTTCTGAGCATATTCGTGTGCTTTTCTGTAAGCTCATATATCTGACAAATCTCTATGGCTTTATTCAAAGCTAAATCACTGTCTCAAAGCAAAATCTTTCTCACTGCATCATCTTTAATACCACATACAAGCCTGTCTTTTATGAACTCATCCCTTAGATCACCAGATCTGCTCATTTTTGCCTTATTTTTCAAGTCATTTATATATGTTGCAAAAGTTTCACCAGGCTGTTGATCTCTTGCATAAAATATGTGCCTTTCCATTGTAATATTCATTTGGAGTTACACATTTCTCTAAATTTATGTTATGAACACTCAGGGTAATCCCGCATTTCAGCCCGTACCACAATATGACAGTCTCCCATCTCCCCTGTATACACATCTGGAGCATACACAAATGAATGCTCCCTTTCAGTGCCTTCTGAACCAGCTAAATTAAGCAGAATAAATGCCTTTGTATGTGTCTTTGCCAGAGAAAGCAGCCTGAATGAAAATGTACTCTTGCTCAAACACTCTCCAGTTTTCACCAATATTATGATCAAATCCTAGTGGAGCAGGTCTGCAAAATCTTTCTGCCATGCCAACAAAATGCTTTTGTAATTATGATCAAATGCACACACACACATATACTAGGTACTCAGAAAAAAATTCATCTGCACTACAGTCTCTTCAAAATGACTGCATTTTGTGAAATAACCATACTGTAATATTGCACAAACATGAGAACACTTTAAACACCTTGGATATCTCAAACAACTTTAGTTAATATGAAAAAGAAGCACATAGCAAAAAACTATGGTTGTTTTCTCTTTTTTATATGTTTTATGTGATTCAAAAGTTATTTCAAGCATTTTTGTAAGCATTTTGAGTATTTTTTCAATATATTGTAATTTTGAGCATTTTGTTTAATTAGAAAGTCATTTTGAATGTTTTGAATGCTCCGTTTTATATTCATTGAGTAAAAAAATATTTAAACAAGTTCTAGTACCTAAATTTGTCTTTCTGACCTGTTCCTGAGTTGTTTGAGCAGGGGTGATTCACTCCTGTATATTCCTCCAACTGTAACTGCACACCTCATGGTCTTGAAGAAGAACTTTTACTTCTGACCCCATTCTGGCACCTCGTCATTTTAGACATGCCGTTTCTGACACCATGTCACCTGTCTTGTGTATTCAAATAAGATGATGAGGCTGGGTGTTCCTTTAAGTAGTTTATTACACACAAACATATCAGGATGGATGACTGGAACATTAAACTAAATGAACTAACTGACTGACTGACTGCTACACACACACATGCTTTCACTCTGGCTGCTCACTCAAAAAGGTACTCTTGCTTGACCGTGCTCAGTACTTATATGCATGAGTTCACTGACTGGCATGGCTTTTAAAGGTACAACACCCCCTCTGATCTACAAATGACACAGTGGTTGATTCCCAGTTTATTTAACTCTTCTACTACACCTGAGTGGGGATTGTGTCAAAAGCTTAGGCCAGGTCATGGGATGTGGTGTGTACTGTTTTGCCTTCATTCATTTTTTGGTGATCTTTTAAAAAAAAAATCCAATGGGATTGATAAGCATGACCTGACCTTGGCAAGTCCAAACTGAAATGCTAGTTAAAATGCATTCAGGGTTATTATCAGGAACCACCAATGCAGTATTTTCACTTTTGATAGCACTTTTAGATCTTTGTCTTTTGTGCTAGATGGAGGTGATCCAGTTTTAGGTATATTATGATGGACAGGCAGAGGAGAGAGAGGGGTAAAGTTAGAGCTAAATTTATCTGCCAGTATGTTTGCTATATCTCCAGTCTTAGTGTAGGT
This sequence comes from Protopterus annectens, assembly GCF_019279795.1. Classification (NCBI taxonomy): domain Eukaryota; kingdom Metazoa; phylum Chordata; order Ceratodontiformes; family Protopteridae; genus Protopterus; species Protopterus annectens. Next base: position 890,206,647 of record NC_056726.1, on the reverse strand, counting down.
AACATAATTCAGACTCAGCTCCGTGCATTTGTACAGTATGCTTCTGAGATTATGAATGTAACTAAACAATGCCTTTTGATTGTCTTTTCACTTGGATGACTATTTTAGCCATAAACTTAGCTTTGGTGGATTTTTTCAAAGCTCCAGAGTTGTTTGTTTATTTCAATGACAAGGGCTCTAACATTCTGGGAGTTACTCTTGTTACTTTGGTCAATTTTTTTTTTCTTTTATTATAAAGCTTGTTGATATTATGGTTCTACCATTTGGATTTGTTTATGTGTTTGCCCTGAACTTATTCCTATGGGATACTGCTCACATGCTATTATAGTGCGGTGGTGTATGCTTCTGCATATTCAGTGTAGTTGACTTGGTTTGGTGGGGATTTGAAGCTTGCCAATGTATAACTTAGGAGTAGGTAGTTTGTCTTAAAGAAATTTCTAAAGGTACCTTGGGTGAAAGGAATCTCTACTTTTATTTTTATTTTGAAGGTGACTATTATATGGTCATACCTAACAAATGATAGTGCAGAATGGCACAAAATACACTGAACCGATCGATATTGCCAACATCCTGGCAGACAGGTACAGCACAAACTTCACCCCCCTTTCACCCCACAAAAGGGCCCATAACCATACCAGAAGAATATAGAGTTCCTGAAATTACACACACTCAGGTTAAAATAGCCCTCTCCATAGCCAAAAACACAGTATCAATGGGACTGGATGGTGTCCCAGGCTGTGTCCTACATATGCTCGAAAAAGTACTAACCCCTCACCTAAACACATTGTTCAAACTCAGCTTCTCCACAGGCTACGTACCCATTAAGTGGTGCACATCAATGGTTATTCCGCTCCATAAAGGTGGAGCCACAACAGACCCCGGGGACTATTGCCCTATAAGCCTGATTAGCTTGGTCTGCAACGCTATGGAGCGCATCATCATGGAACTCATTAACAGAGACATTGGGAACCTCCAAACACTGGAACCTACCCAGTTCAGCTTTGTTAAGGGCAGATCATGCCTCCTAAACCTGGTGGACTTCTTTGAGACAGTTACCAAGACTATAGACGAGGGAAAGGTGGTACACACAGCCTACCTAGACCTCGCTAAGGCCTACAAAACCATTCCCCATTCTGGTATTATAGATAAGCTCACCAGCCTGAACATAAACCCCTACATCACAAGATGGGTTGCCAACTGGCTCATGGACAGGACCCACATGATGAGAGTTGCAATAGCTAGGTCCGACTCTAAAACTGCTACAAGTGGCATTCCCCAGGACTCAGTCCTAGGACCCCTCCAGTTCGACATATACTTCTCAGAGGTACAGTCATGCACAGGAGGACTATGGCTGACCAAGTTCCCAGACGGCTGCAAACTAGGGGCTATAATTGACTCTCTGGCTGACACAGAGATCCTCCAAAAGGGTCTCACTGATATGGATACCTAGTGTCAAAATCATGGCCTCAAGCTAAATGCCAAAAAGTGCATAGTCATCCCCTTTGGAAAAAACAAAGTGCCCACAAACTACCACATAGGTGGTAGTCCCCTAAATACGAAAGATGTAATAAGGGATCTAGGGACCCAAGTAGATAGTAATCTCATCTTTGATAATCACCCTGCCAAAGTGGTTAGAAAATCCTTCTACGTGGCCCACCTAATCACAAAAGGGTTCACATCCAGATCAAAAGAGGTCATTGTGCCCCTCTACTCATCACTCATCAGACCCATCATAGAGTACAATGCCCCATTTGGGATGTACCTTACAAGACACCTGTAACAGCTGGAAAGACCACAGAAGTACCTCACCAAGAGGATCACTGCCCTCAAACAGATGCCCTATGTAGCTCGACTGAAGAAACTCCAGCTGTACTCGGTTGCATACCGCCTACTCAGAGGTGATATCTGCCTGACATACAAGGCCATGTCCAACCCAGAATTGATGGACATGCTCCACCTAACAAAAACCTTATCCCCTTGAGCTGCACGCTCTAGGGATCTAAACCTCACCACAACAATAAATAGGATGTGCTGGAGGGATAGATTCCTGTCCCAGAGACTTCCCATGCTCTGGAACAAGATTCCAATCTACATTAGGCAGAACTCCTCGCTGACACTCTTCAAGAGAAACCTTGAGGACTGGATGGGAAACAGAAAGTTTACCCCAGGGATCACTTCAGTGGGTCTGCTGGACAGAGGCACAGGGAACTTATCTAAGGGGATGGTGAAACCCAACACATTCTGGCTAGACTTATAAATGCCTTCGGGCAGATAGCCTAATACCTACCTATGAACCTATGAACCTATGATAATGATACGCAAGGGATGGTGCGAGATGCTGCCATATTAGTAAGGACAAGATTTAAGGTGTTATTCCTTCTAGTGGGTACTCTGACTAATTGTTCCAGGGCATTTGTATTGTCAAAGTCCAAGTATCTCTGTGATTATGCACTAGTTGTGACATAGGTTTTCGCAGTCTACAAGTGGATAGTTTAGATCACCTAGGAAAATTACATTTGCTTTAATATTGAGGGATTCTAGTTTCATTCGATAGCATTTGTAGATTGTGCTTGTCATAGAGGGAGTTCTGATGGTTTTCGACATGAAGAAGCTCTAGTGTATCATGCTGCTTTTCCAGCCTGAATGTGAATATTTTCTGGATGTAGATTGAGATACCGCCACCATTTTTCCCACCTGTGCAGTGTCTGAAGTAAATGTGTGTAAGGCATTATAGCCCTGCACAGGTGGAGTGCTTTCTGATATGTTAAACCATCTCTCAGTCACTACACAGACATCAATGTCCTCCAGGACAATGTATGTGACAATCTTGTAATCTTGGTTTGATGTCATCAGTATGTACGCTCACAACTACTCATAAAAGCAGACTCTTAAAGGCATGTCCTCCTTAGAGTCCACTTTGAGCTGCAGATGTAGGATGGAAGTAAGAACTAAGAATAATAACAGATAACACATGTAGGAGTGTAAAGCAATATATTTAACAAATACTATGAGGTTATGCATTAGAACTGCATGCATACCACAAATTCTTGGTACACTTGCCTCAATACCCCTACTTGGAATGCATATATTTTGGCATGTTCTGTGATGGTATGCCAGGAATAATGTTGTTTCATCTGGATGAGGTATAGGAGGCTTTCCACATGTGGTGTTACTGTCTCTTTCATAGCAGTGGACAAAAATTTGGTACCCAGAGTATCATTTCATAGCATCAGCAGTGACATGCATCTTGTGATCTGTTGTGACCACCCACAGCATTCATCATGGCTTTGAGGTCATGTCACACCCATGTCCTCTACATTGTATTGCTCATTCGCTCTAGATGGCAGCTGCTATTCTAGTGCTGGGCATCCAATATGATTTTGTTTTCTCATAGTGAGAAGTTATCTTTTCTTGTTCAACAGCTCATCTGCATCACTTAAACATGTGCATATCAGGATATACAATTATAATGCACATATCCAGGAATGTTCTCTAATAGCATACTGCTTAGACATGTCATAGTTATTGCCACATACAACACTAATTCCCAGCACTCACAAATCTCTGCTAATATGTAATCCACAAATCGTATTAGACACACACATGAAAAGACACATCTATGCATATATACTACACTCCCAGACAATGTGGGCTATAAATACATGTTCAAGGGACAGTATACAATACAAGAACATCACTGTAACCACTATACCACCATCACAGGGATTATAAACTGGTTTGCCTATAACACTTATTTGCATTCACCTGTAAGACTCAAAATCCCTGTCTGATATCAAACAAAACTCAGACTTATAAAACAAATTGACCTCTCTCAGCATTAGCATATACAGCACTCCATTCAGCAACAGACCAAGATATTTTTAAATAGCTGAATATAAAGGATATCCACAAAATATCTAACATTTGCCAGTTAAAGTAACCTATTAGTAGAACAAGCAAAATCATTAAATTTAACTAAGCTTGTTAAGAAGTTAACCAATGTTATTAATACAAGTGAGCAAGAAAAACAACATATAGTACATTAATACATGGAACTTCAAGTGACTACTATAGTTAACTGATGGAACTTCAAGTGACCACTATAGTTAACTGAACTTCAAGTGACCACTACAGTTAACTGATGGAACTTCAAGTGACCACTATAGCTAACTGATGGAACTTCATGTAAATACTATAGTTAACTGAGCAGTAGCTACAGATTTACTCATAATCCATCAGAATCCACAACTTTTAACAAATATTACATTTTGACTGAGGAGTATCTACAGTTTCAGTCATAACCCATCAAAACAACCTATAATTAACATCAGTATGGTTCAAAATCTGCAACTTATAAGAAATCAACAGTAAGTTTGTCAACAATATCAAAAGGGCATATATCACAGAGGATTATGATTGTGTCTCTGATCATAATGTGCATGTTATGTATTCGAGACATGGATGACAAGAAATTTGTTTCAAGGAGAATTTTGGCATCCCTGTTGAGAACACAATAATGCATTATAATCAGAGATTCAATCACAGTGCTTTGTAGTGCATGGAGAGTTATCTGCTCCAAGCAATACTAGTTACAGAAAAGTAAAATAAAGAAAAAACAAATGTGATGCGTTGTGCCGGCTTTGAAAGGTGGTGAGGCAGTGGTAAAGTGGTTTACATCTTTATATATTCCCTGTCTAAGGGAAGCAGTTTGTTCTGAAATAGTGTTTGTAATGTAGCAGACAGCATGCAGTAACAGAGCAGAATTGAAGCCATTTCATGCCGTGCTGCTTCTGCTCTCCACTGGCCGGTACTGTCATGTTTTAGTACCAGATTGTATGTTAACAGCATATAGGGGGTGTTAACAGTCATTAAGCAACCTTCTAAGCATTGTTAAGGTTAGTTCTCATGCAAGAGTAGCTCTGAACCAGGATGTTATTTTACTGTTATTGGAGCATAATGACAGTACTCCATGCACTAAAGAACAGTTATACACAGATTTTAGAAGTATAACAAATCATGGATGGCACTCATATGAAGTAAACTCCATCAGATAAACTGAAATGTGTAGAATCCACAAGCAAAGCCCAACAGTAAACCCAGAAAAATATATGGAAGGTGCAGAATTGGCAACAGTAACCTTCCCCAATAAAATCAGTAATGTATGTGAATCTTGTGGAATCCGCAAGCACACAGACTGATACAATACTAACCTACATGATAAACATGTCCCCTCCATGCATTCATCCACAACCCCTTTACCAATTTTTGCACATGAGGTTGGGGTGTCACTTCAACAGTGACAGTCATCAAGAACCAAAGTTTATAAGACTGGATGGCTAGTCTTGCCTCAGTAGTTCAACTTCACTGCACATTCACATGCACACTCACACCTATGGCCAGTTTAGAGTGTCCAATCCACCTTCTACAAGCCTTTGGAATTTGGGATGAAACTGGAGCACTTGGAGAAAACCCACACAGACACTGGGAGAACATGCAGACTCCATACAGAAGGCACCCCAGCTGAAAATCAAACCAGAAACTTCTTGCTATGAGGTGACAGTTGTCTGCACTGTACCTCACAGTCTCATTTGTTTAGTATAAATGTTCAGAGTTCAGCACATATGCACAATATTTGTGATTGCATGTACAAGTGTACAGGATGTCTATGACATCCACCAGTAGGCTGATGCTAACCTCATTGTGCCAAATTTAAACTGTGAGAGGGCTACAATTTAAGATCAACACTTTGCTACCTGAGAACTGAGTGGCACCTAAGATAGTAATTTTCTAATAACATTTCATAAACATTTCTTCAGCTATCAAGAGAGAAGTGACTGAGGCATACCCTTGTACCCAAATGGAACAATGAAGATATCCAACAGCTGCTGACTTTTTACATTAGACATGAGATGAGGATAAGGGCATGACAGTGGAACATCACAGTGATCAACATCTAGAATTGAGGACTGAGAAGGAGTTTTGCAGACAAACAAAAAGCTTCAAGGCATGCATGCAGGTCTGCCATAACTATGATGACCTTCATTGGTGGGAGTGATAGCAGCTTCAGGACTGGCTTGCCCAAGTCCGCAGCAAGTGAGATATTCCACACCCTAATACATTCTCTCTATTGCTTCTATCTATAAAAAGGAATTATTGTGTTTTAAATGCATTTTCACTATAGAATGTTTACATTCATAATAAGAAGTATCCCCACTGACCAACATGGCTTTCAAAAATATTTATAATTACATGAGTGTAGTCATACTGAAAGTACGGAGAGATTATAAGTCAGCAAACAAAGGAGAGTAGTATTGCTGGAAATGAATTCATCATCAAGTCTTGGTGAGTACCTTCATGAGGTGGACTTTGTTTTTCACAAAATCTTAAAAAGACGACACTGATATATAGACTGTATTTTATATATCATACATCATGGACAGAAGCAGGTTAAAATAAAATGATAGCTGGGTGCACAAGACCCAGGATAAAAAAGTACCCAATCTGGGTAGGTGCACTGGTGCCAGGACTGGAAAAAATGTCAGCGTAGAATCCTCAAGACGCAGAAACATTCCTGCAATGGGATTAGGCCAGGCCCAAGGGGAGGATGCCCACCTGTTGTAGAAGGAAGTAGCAGTCCACAAAAAACACAAAAGCTGATAGGCCAAAAAGAGGCATAAAGATGATAGAGTGGACTATTGAGGATTAGAAAGAAATGATGTATTGTTACTATTATGCAAGATCCCCAGAATTTCCAAACAGAAGATATACAAAAGGATTAAGAGAGAAATTAGAGGAAAGAAAAACATACCTCCACAAGAAAAACTGCCAGAAACTTCACATAAAAGTTTGTGTTCAGTAAAACAACAGATTTATGAAAAACATCATATAGACCAAGGAACCTTGGGCCATTTGGAAAATAGAAGTGACTGAGGAAGTGTGAAAATATAAAGAAAAAAATCTACTTTTGAATCGACTTTTGAAAGGTATAAAAAAAGAAATGTGGACATGGGAATGAAAGAACGAGAGATCTGATATGGTGCAATATTTCTGCAAAGGAGAAAGTTAAATTAATCAACACAAAAAAGGGAGACACAAAGATATTTGAAGAGAAATACAGGCAAAGGCATCCAGATATGGAAAAATTCACAATAAACAAAAATAAGATAAGAAGGAACATAGAACAGAAGATTAGTAAAGTAGAAATTAAAAATAGAAGATGAAGTTATGGAATACTTGTGAAGTGAAGGATTTAGTGCAGAAAGTCTAACACAGGTTATATCACAGCACGATGGAACAATGAGTCCCCAAATTATGGAGAAACAGGAGGAGCAGGAGACATCTGAAGAGGAAATAGGGATATTGGAAATAAAAAGAGATTTAATATGGTGCAATATTTATGAAAAGGAGAAAGAAAAATGAATCAATACAAAAAAGAGCAGCACCAAAGATATTTGAAGAGAAATATAGTCAATGACATCCAAACAAAGAGGAAAAGTATAAAAGAGGATTAGTAATGGAGAAGTTAAAGAGATAGAAATTTAGATTATGGATTACCTGCAAAGTGAAATAGAAAATCAACTTTGATAGCATCACAGCAGTATACAGCAATATATTCCCAAATTAAGAAGAAACTAGTGGAGCAGGAAACATCTAATCAGTTGCCATATGAAGATACTTTGGAGTCCTTCACAGTAAACTAGTACAAATGTTCAGTTGGAGTTGCACAGCAAGAAAATGAAGAGGAAACTGTGGGAACTCTGACACAGTCAATGTTGTGAAGTGATAGCCAGTGAGCTGCCATATGAAAGAGCAATGGATGAAACAGGATGAAACTGAAGAGAATGTGGCACAGGAAGATGCTCTAAAACCTTCTATAGAATGCCTTCAGGAAATGGAAAATAAAGAATGTTCCCTCAACTTAAAAGAAAATGATCTAAGAGAAGAGTTTTTTGATTTAATAAAAATGGGCAGACATATTAAGATCAATGAAAGAACTAGACTACAGTAAGTCAATATAACCCAAAAAGTTAGAAGTTTGAAAAACAAATGAACACAGTAATTAGGACTGTCCATAGAGATTAATGTGATATAGCAGAAGACTCATACCTCTCAACCTGGAACCATCAAAAATCTGGACAAAGGCCCACGAAAAATAGGTACAAATCTGTGCAATGATTAACATAAAATTTACATACATAATTGTGCATCCCTGCCCACTCCAATGGAATTGTGAGGTGCCAACTTACAAACTCAAACTAAACAACAGACAACCAAAATATGGCCCCAGAGTCCCCTTTCAGCCTTTCCAATTTGCAGCTACTTGGCTATTTTACCCCATTTACCATAAACACTGTAATGTCCATTATGCTTTACTTCTACAATGATTATTTGGATTTCATTTAAAACTTTTATTTTACACTTTATAACGCAAACACTAATAGACATCTGCTAAACGAAGTAATATAGTCTCACAATGAAAATAGAAAGCATTAAAACTTCTCTGCCCTTGAAACTCACATTCATTAAAAATGCATCTGGCCAGTGGTGGATAAAGACTATCTTTGAGCTGTTTTCAAATCATAGGCCCCTTGCACATGAAACATACATTTGTTCTTTGATACACCTTCCTGACTGTATTAAATTATATTCCTTGTATAATACATCACACGTGTTAGAGCATGTTTTAAATTTATTGCTTTGAACATTTTTCCAGTAAGCAATGAAACAAAATCCATGAACCAATAATGACAAAACTGCCCAAATTCAGGACATTTCCATCATAAAAGTCTAATCAAACTCTACAATCTACCAGTATCAATAATGTGCAAAATATCTGCAGAAGTAAAAGTCAGCTAAATAATTCCACATTAAAGAGATATGTAACTAATGAAGAGGCTGCTGCTAGCAAACAATTTTATATTTCATTGTTTCATCTACAAGTAAAGTGCCTGCTGCCCTTGAAGAATAAATTGCCTATGTTACATTAAAAAAATGATAAGGTAGTAATATTTCAATATGAAATGGATGGCAAACTGATAGCAGACTCATAGTTACTAGGTGTCTTTGCCAAAGGAGGACATTCTCAGGACTGTAGCATCCACCCCCTTTAAAAGTACAACACAGTACAGTATCAGCAATCCATCTACATACTGTGGAAATAGAACCCACAGCCTTCTGCAGCAAAAGCAAGTATGCTACCTGTTGTGCTAATAGTGCAAGCCAACTTTGCATAAGCAGCACTAAGCTTCACTTTGCCTGAAAAACTGTGCAGAAGAAGAAATCAGGAAAAGGCCAAAATGTATTGGAGGGGGCAAAGGCCCAAAACTGGGGACATATTTTAAACGTTGCTTGTATAATCTTAGAAAGTTGCTAGAATAAAATGTTGTGTTACCATGTGTTTCCTGAAAGATAGGAAGACTGAAACTTAAATGGCTATTATTATTTAGTGAATTCAGTTCACACTGATTTGCCAGAAAACCACAAGTTTTATTTTACATTTGTTTACCAGGAAAGTCCAACTTGGAAGGAAGCCAATTTTCAGCAGAGGCTCCAGACACATCTTTGTATCATGGAAGGAAACCAGAGCACCCAGAGGAAACCCACATAAACACAGGGAGAACATGCAGACTCCACACAGAAGGCACTTCAGCCAAGAATCAAACCAAAGAACTTCTTGCTGCGCGACAACAACACTACCACTGCACCACTACACCATCTGAATTTTATGAGGAATAGACCAAAAGTATGTCAAACATTTCAGACATTTTGTGAAAATTTGTACAATTGAGAGCTACAACTCCTTCAATCAGAAGTGGTGCTATGGGTAGAGAACTCAGGCTCTTGCTCTTTGTACCTAAGGTACAGGGCTTGAGCCTGAGTAACCCTAACCACCAGGTATACCTAAGTAGGGCATTACATATACACACCACCAGGGGGCATTTTGCAGACACTGGAACAACTGAGGAAATTACTTGTCTACAAGCTGGTTGATACATACAGACACACACACACACACACACACACACACACACACACACCACCAGGGGGCATTTTACACACACTGGAGCAGCTGGGAAAATTACTTGTCTACAAGCTGGGAGATACACACCACCAGTTGGCATTTTACACACACTGGAGCAGCTGGGGAAATTATTTGTCTACAAGCTGGAAGATACACACACAAACACTAACAGGTGGCATTTTACACACACACACACACACACACTGGAGCAGCTGGGGAAATTACTTGTCTATAAGCTGAGAGATGCTTGCAAGTTACTTTTGCTGCTGGCTGGACGGAAACAAAATACATTTAATCCCTTGAGCCCTCAGCCAAGAAACAAAGTACAGTGAATCCTTTGAGCCATCAGTCAATTCCAGCATGCCTTTGCAAGTGATAATGTCAGCCCAAAAAGCCAGGGGGGGGGATTAAAAAAAATGCCGTGAAATTCAGAAATTAAGGGGTGCCTCTCAGGAATCATGGCACCCCATAATTTGAACTTTCATTATTCATTGTTTTTTATTGTGAATACAAGAATGTCATATGGAAAAAAAAGAATAATTTTTTGTTAAATAAAGTCATAATGGAGAACTGTAAAAGGGGAAGAATCTAATTATGGCATGGATAGACTATAAAATAGCATTTGTCAGTATCCCACATTCATGGATAAAAGATTCCTTAAAAATGTATAAGATACATGCTATACTGATCAATTACATGACAGCAACCATGAAACAGTGGCATGCCACTTTGCAGTTAAGCCATGAGAAAGACAAATTATTATTCCAAGGATAAAAATTCAAAGGGGGATATTCCATGGTAACTCCTTGTCACCACTGCTATTTTGTCTTGACCCTAACCCATTAAGTTGTCTATTTAACAGATTAGGTCAGGGCTACATTTTGGCTCCCAGAAAACAACAATGTAAAGACTTCTCATCTTCTTTTTCTACATGATTTAAAGCTGTAGAGTTCATTAGATGAGGAACTGAAAGCACAAGTGCAAGTGGTCAAAACTTTTTCAGATGATATAAGAATGTCATTTGGTCTTGATAAATGTGCAAAAGCAAATTTTAAAGAGGGAAAGTTGCAGCACCAAGAAAGCATCAGTTTGGGACAGGAATGTGGCATGAAAGAACGTGAGCAGGAGGGAGTATATAAATATTAGAGAATTGATATAGGATCAACAATACAACATGAACAAATGTGCATAAAAGGAATTTTAGAAGACTTAAATTAATACTGAAAACAGCATTGACATATATGAACAAAGTCCAAGCTATAAAATAATTTCATCTTCTTGTCCTAACTTACAGTTTTGGAGTGACTGACTAGCCCCAAAAGGTGTTGGATAGGTTGGACAAGAAAACAAGAAGGAAGCTTCATGCTCATCAAATGATTTCTAAAAATCAGTGTATATCAAGATTATATAATCCCCATTCTGAAGGAGGTATGGGCCTCCTCAAAATTCATTATGTATATAGATCTGCAGTCATGGGACTACATACATATCTGCTGTCCTCACACAACCCAAATGTAGTGAAAGTTTTGAAACATGAGGAGAATAAGTCTAAGATGACTTCCCTGCTTAGTTTAGCAGAAGTATATTGTAGTCAAGAGGAAAGAGAAATCAAACCAGAAGTAGATAAAAATCAGACAGCAACTGAATGTACCAAAACAAACAAAAAAAACCCAAAAAACAAATAAAGAATATAAGGTGAAGGGTCAGATGAGAAGGCAAGAAATGTGGAAAATGCATAAATATAGTTGCAAATATAGAAAACTCTTGGAACAACCTTATGTTGATTAGGATCAAATGCAGCAATGGTTAAGGAGAGGTGAGTTTAATCCAAAAGATGAAAGGTTCATACTGGCAGCCCAGGATAGTGGACTGTATACATGCTGGTTTACCAAGTCCACTGAACATGGGGGAGAAACGGAAAATATAGGTTTTGTAAAACAGAAGTGGAAACAATCACACATCTTGTTGCTGGTTGTGATATACTAATGGCAGAAGGACTGTATACTTAAAGGCATAATAATAGGGCAAAACTGCTGCATTGGGGAATGTGCATATTGAAGGAGCTGAAAAACAGTGGAAACATGAGCCACAAAGCATCATAGAAAATGATGAAATTTATATCACATGGGATCATCCATTACCAACAGTTCAAAAAATAGATGCAAGAAAACCAAATATAGTAGTCCATGAAAAGAAGGTGAAGTAGCATTGATCACTTGAAATTGCTACACCCAATGAGTACGGTGTCTTACTTACAGAGAGACAAAGTCATACAATACCAAGATTTGCAGGCAGAAATAAGGGCAATGTGGAAGAAAGATGCACAAACAGTTCCGGTAGTAGTAGGAACAACCGGTCTTATGAAAAAGAATTTACAATCATACTTAGATATGCTACCAATACATGTAACTCCATACAAATTGCAGGAGTCATTAACTGGCACATTGCAGGTGCTGTGAAGAGCACTTCTGGGTAACATCAAATACTAACCATGAATTTTAATCATACTTTGCCTTAGGAATGGGGTCTGTTCCTGTCATGGTATTAGAAACCCAAAAAACTTGGAGAAATTAAAAAAGTAAACTTGTCTTTGTCTTGTACAATAATGAACTTGGAAAACTGCAGGCATCTGGATTATATGTAATGTTGTTATCTTCTTCTGACTTTTCCAAGTTAGGGGTCACCACAGTGGATCAACTGTCTACTTATGATTGGCAGTGGAGTTTTACAGTGTCAAGTTGCCAGCCTGGCACCCAACCTTCCACAGAAGGCACACACATGCATACCTAGGGCCAATTTAGAGTGTCCAATCTGCCTATTGCATGCCTTTTGGCAAGAAACCAGAGCACCTGGAGGAAACCTATGTGACCACAGGGAGGACATGCAGACTCCACGCAGAAAGCACCCCAGCCAAGAATTGAACTGGAGAACCTCTTGTTTTGAGGCGGCAATGCTAACTGCTGCACCACCGTGGCCGCCCGTATGTAATGTTGTTATACTGTTGTTATATTGTTTGTCACAAACTTAAGTAATATACCGTTAGGCCATGGATACTTAAACATTCCAAGTGTTAGCAGTTAAGCAAGATTACTGATATTGAGCAACCACTGAGCTACTGTAGAACAATCTTCCATTTATGAAGAAGTATAACTCTTTGTCTTTGGGATTGCATTAAACATGTGGAAGTGCGAATAGTACAGAAAAGGAGAAGCTGTCCAGGCAAACTCCAAAGTAGCTCAACAAATAAAGCATGTACTCTTTTAGATAGAAAGATGTATAAGTGTGAGTTCAATTCTCATGACTACTTTCATTCACAATCCTGTAGCAGGTAGTTAAGTTGTTTTCCAAATTATTCTGCCATTATGCATATTAATCAGTTAGATATTTCTCATGGTATGAACAAGTTTAAAGTTGTAAGACCACCTACTCTGTGTAGGCCACAAATGATTAAACATTCTGTAATTCTCTGCAAAAATCTGCAAGCAGAACCTGTCACATGATGTTAGTAAAGGATTTGGGTTATATTTATTTCAATCTAGTTATCACACAATAAAAAAACATTTTTCTATCTATATATCTCTCTATATATCTATAAGAAGCTATCTATAACTATATATATATATATATATATATATATATATATATATATATATATATATATATATATATATATATATATTATTCATCAGTGTACCTGATTTTAACAAAGATGACTCCAAAAACATTGACCGCAAATGGTTGAAAAACAAAGAACACACGCTCCATGCACCAAGAATCAAGGTCAGAGCATGCAATTTCAAAATAAAAAAATAAATAAATAAAATATCATTTCTTGAAGGGGCAAGCCCCCTGGTACCCCCCCAACACTGCCCATCAAATTATATTTACTAATTTTGAGATTGCACAATACCCAGGGAAAGGAAATATTCCCCTTCCTGGGGATTGTTGTTCTCGCACACCGGTCAATTAACTGTGTAGCTGGCCATATGCGGTCCACCATATAGCTGTTAATATTATACACACTCAAGATTTTTACTAACACACACACACACAGACACACACATGCACAAACAGATGTAGATATAGATATAGATATAGAGGCACATTATCATTATTAACATCATCATCATCGTTACTATAGAACACACTTTAAAGCTAGAAATACTTGCTTTTGGCAATTTCAGAGGGCACTGAAATAGGCAGTTTTCAATTATATAATATAGGTGCATCTCTGTATGATTACATTGCACCTTTCTTACTGCACATACTACACTGAAGGTGGTTGAATGGATGCAAGTTGGAAAGGTAGCTCCATAGGCAAAGCATGTAAACTTTAGTGCAGAAAGCAATGGGCTTACAGGTTCAATGCTCCCATCTGCAGTTTTCTTCCAATCCAGTTCCAGTTAGTTCAGCTGTTTTCCAAATTATGTCTACTATTATACATTTTTATCAGTTATATAATTTTCATAATTGAACAGGTCAACCATTTTAAATATTATTATGCATGACCACTAAGTAGGAAACAATTGCAGAGTGCATATATAATAATATATATTGTTCCTCAATCTATGCACAGTTATATATATATGGGTGTAGGGCAGCTATTCAAAAGACCAGCTACATTGATACCTAGCATATCAACATTAAAATGTTGACACAACAAGAACCAAC